>NW_019272062.1:274057-280890 GCF_002738345.1 Cucurbita maxima
TTTTTTTTTTTTTTTTCTTTTGGAGTCTTCAAACAAAGTACACCCTTTGTTCGATACTTTAGTCACTTTTTATGTCTTCGAGGCTTACAATACTTTGTTCGACATTTGAGAATTCTATTGACATGTCTAAGTTTAGGGGACGGCTCTGATACTATGTTAATTGAACATGACTCTCCACAATGGTATGATATTGTCCACTTTGAGCATAAGCTCTCTGCTTTGGGTTTCTTCAAAAAGCCTCAAACCAATAGAGATAGCATTCCTTGATTATAAACTCATGATCATTCCCTAAATTAGCCGAGGTGGGACTTTCATCTAACAAACCCCACTTAAACATATCAAACTTAAATCATAAACAAAACGACATGTTTCTTTTCGTTGAATACAAATATTGTACATGTTCTCACAATATTTTCCAGTATGCTAAATCATCAAATTTATACATATAATGGGCATCCACATGGAATATGTATACCAACATCAAGGCAGTTTATAACAAATACACAATGCCCAACAACGGACCACTTACCTCGACAGAGAAAATGCCTTCAGAAACTAATCGAGTTGAATTCTATGCTGAACCGATCTCATTGAACGATTTGATTGAAAAAAATTTCACCTCTAAATCACTTGGATATTTCCTGGTTCAAGTTCAAAGAAGTTTGTTGCTAATTGTGCATTAACCGATGAAGTGTCACTGCGGAAGAAGCGCTTCAATCGCGTAAGTACAGCCACGCCGCAGGGGTGGAGCTGATGGTCGGAAGGAGATTTTGCGCACGGCGAAGTTCTACTACTTGCCGCTAGAGTGAAAATCGTGACAAAGGCCGGGAGGAGGAAGACGAGAAAAGTGAGGAAAAGGGGGAGAAAACAGAGGTGGTCAAACTAGGGCTTTGACTTTTTTTTTTTTTTTTTTTTTTTTTTTAAAAANTTTTTTTTTTTTTTTTTTTTTTTTTTTTTTTTTTTTTTTTTTTTTTTTTTTTTTTTTTAAGAAAGGGTTTTGACATCGAATTTCTTTTTTCCCCCAATAATTAGACAAAGATTTTAAAAGTTAATTTATATCTCAATTTTAGGAATTATCCCAAAAAATTGATTACAAGTATTTAAATGAATTAACAACTATTTTATTTTTATTTTTTTTAATCGTAACAAATCTAAATTTCTACATACTCGAGTCGCTACTAACGTCTCATATTCATCGTCTATGCGAACCTATAACTCTTAAAAGAAAACATCATCTATAGTATAAATGTCGAAAAAAATTTAAACATCACCTTCTCTGAAAAACACAGACATGGTCTAACGTATTTAAATATGAAATACTGCAATTTAGAAATTAAAAATAAATACAAAATAATTTAAAACGATAAAATGCAAAATAACTTATTCTAACATAAGATTAGGAATTTAAATATGAGTCAACCCTATGCACGTGTCACAGTCTCTACTCGCGATGTTGTCATCCTCTGTACAGATGCACCTTATCTTTACCTGAAAAATGATGTGGCGCAAAACCTGAATATTTCGAAGAATATTTAGTAAGTGACCTCATTACAGGGGTCATGCAACCATGCTCTTGGGACCTATCTCTATCTCATCTAAGGGTGGTCTCCAGTCTCGGACTACTATGGATGTGTAGTACTTCCCTGCACACGACTCACACGTGCGAGTGTAAATCTCTAGAGGGCTCGCACACCCCCTGGACCCTCTCTGGTCAAGCTACTACGTAGCGACGTTCGAGGTCAGCGGAAGCCCTGGTGTCATGTTCCCCATGATCACCCTACTCATCATACTGTACGCATCTGCACTGATCATCTCTGGGGAAGTATCCCTATTCTTATAAACATGCAACATGCATGAGGTCCCTCTACATTAAGTAACACATGCTCGTTGGATATTCATATTAATATCATTTTCATGCTCTTAGGGTTGTGTCTTATGTTGGTCTATCGACATGTGCAATATGGCACTCATCATCATATATTATATTTATCAACACATTAAAACAAACGTCATGCAATCATCATACTCATTATATCGTTATAAAATACACAAAGCATATTAAGTACGTCATACATCGAAATATATATATTACGCACATCATCATGCATCATAACTCTTATATCATCATATACTAGTATACATCATCATATTATATCATTCATACATCATCATATACTAGTATGCAACATCATACGATACTGCTCAGACATCATCATAAATTGTAACTCGTACAATTTCTAGCCTATCCTATAGTAGGTCACTTACTTGGTTGGCCTTAGCCGAAATACTCCCTAATTAGCTAAATGTAAGCTCTCGTTCCTCGAGAGCTACTCCAAAGATCATCGGGTTTATTTCCTATCACACTGTTTGTCACCTTCCATTAGTATTTCACAATTAAATTAATAAAATTAGGCGAAAATCCGATACAAAATGATATTATTATTATTATTTATGAATGTTAAAGAAAATCTAATGACTCTCAAAAATCAGGTCCAACTGAGTTAATGAAAAACTTGTAGACCAATCTAAGGTTTCCTTAAAATTAGATTGGATGGAAGGGAATCCACTCGAATTTATTGTTAATTTAATTATATATTTACATATTTAATTTATTTTTATAATTATTTGTTATCGTTTATTCTTTAATTAATTCTTTAAAAATAATTTATAACTATTTGGAGGATAATTTTTAAAAATATATATTCAAATTAAAATTTTAATTAAATATTTAAAAATAGATAAATAAATGTTTTAAAACTAACATTTCACATTAAAGGTTATTTAGTATCAATTAAATTATTTAAATAATAATAATAATAATAAATATTTATTATTATTATTATTATTTGCAAGTGAATTTTAGAGATTTTTTATTTTTTTCTAGAAAATTTAAACGCTAAATTTGCATCATTAATTTAGAATCAAATATTAGGATGGAACATGCACAATCTCCACATACTAGATTGGATGAATTTGTTTGATGCGTATTTAAACTATGTGATGTATGTACTTTATTTTATATTTGATTATGAGTATCGTATTAATATTGATCACGATGAATGTACGTCATTATGAGTATGAAAGTAAGGAACCTCATGCATGCCATATGATCATGAATTACCTCTACAACATGTTTTGCACGTATACGTACACCATAATATTGGTAGTGTGAGCATGTGATATCTCATAGTAAGACCTAGGAGGTATGTTTTGTTGGATGATAAAAGTCTCACATCGACTAATTTACGGAATGATCATGGGTTTATAAGTGAGGAATACTAACTCCATTAGCATGAGGCCTTTTGGGGAGCCCAAAGTAAAGCCATGAGAGCTTATGCTCAAAGTGGACAATATCATACCATTGTGAAGAGTCGTGTTCGTCTAACATGGTATCAGAGTCATGCCTCGATTAAGGGGAGGCGTGCTTGCGTGCTTTGTTCGAGGGGAGGTGTTGGATGATGAAAGTCCCACGTCGGCTAATTTAGGGAATGATCATGGGTTTATAAGTGAGGAATACTAACTACATTGACATGAGGTCTTTTGGGAAGCCCAAAGCAAAGCCATGAGAGCTTATGCTCAAAGTGGACAATATCATATCATTGTGGAGAGTCGTGTTCGTCTAACATGTTTAACGAGTCTGCTTGGTCATGCATGAGTTGCGTGTAGAGAATCACTATACATCCAACCTTATCAAAAAAAGGAAAGTCGGGCCCATAGAACAACCATGAATTTTAGGTCCCTTTAGTTATGTTACATGTTGTATGTGTATGCATTTTTCGATCTCGATAATTTTCATTAACATTTATCAAGTAAAGACAAGAGAATGATGTATTACTAACGACTTCTTATGAAATATAGATTTTAGGAAGCCTTTACGTAGTTCATGTTTTTCGTTCATTAATAACCTTCAGCGTTTTTAAAAAGTTAAAAAATATTATCGTTAGTACTTTTTGTTTAAAATATACCCATTAAATTTTAAAAATTACATCAATACCCTTTACCGTTATAAAAAAAATGTTCCAAAAAATTCTTACATTCAATATATGGACAAAAACCGTCTATTGACACTTCGTAGAATATTTAAATTTTTTAATGTTACTTTTGAAAGTTCATGAGTATTTAATGATAACAATACTCATGAATTTCTTAAAAAAATATTAAAATGTATTTTTGAAGTTTTTTTTTTACAAAAAAATTAAAAGTATTAATGAAACTGTTGAAAACTCGATAATTTTGAAAACAAAGTATTAACGGTCCCATCCAAAACTAGTTGAATGAGTATTTTAATTTTTTTTTAAATTTTAAGAATATTTTTTAAACTCATAATTTAAAACAAAATATAAGGTTGAAGAGTAATTTTTATTAATTTAGCCTAATTTTACGTGTAAAATTAATAAAAAATACAAAAAACGAATACTATACTATACTAAGATCAATAAAAACCCGAACAAGTGGAGTCATGTCTCGTAAGTAATCTTAACCTCGACCGAACAACTTTTTTTCCTTCTTTCTTCCTTACCTTTAAAACGTATGGTTCGAGAACCATATTCTTATGAAAAAACTAGACATAAGCATCCATTTCTCACAATAATTTCTCAATCTTCCCTTCAAGAACTTAGCCTTTTTTTTATGTCAAAATCATCAAGTTTCTATAAATAACTCAAACAACAAAGTGAAGCCAACCCATCATGAGTTCTTCAACATTGGTCAATACAACCCTGGCCATCGTGTGATAAACAATCTGAAGGATTGCTGCCCGAGCGGGTGGACACCGATTCCCAACGTCGACGAGGGCTGCGTGCAGGAGGCTGCGAAGCATGGTGTGGCTGAGTATAACATGGAATATAATGAAACTCTGAAGTATGAAGGCATTGTGCGTGCTTGGTATATGGAGCTGAAGGAAGGTGGCCTAGATTATGGCTTTGTTCTTGAGGCCATGGACTGTGTTGGACGTGTGAACAGATATAAGGCTGTCGTGTTGGAAGACAAAGGTGGCAGTGAGAAGATTTGGAAGCTGAAGACCTTCATGCTTTTCCAAAGGAATAATTGATCAAGCTTCCTTAAGTGTTCTACGTACTATCTTTATAACTTATGTTATACGGCTTTCGGCTATCAATATATAAATAAATCAATGATGCTACGATGAAATAAAAATTTGTTTTTCCTGTGGCACACGGTCGGAGTATTTTGAAGAATACTCAGTAAGTGAACTACTAAAAAAACCATGCAAACACATTAATCATGCTCTAAGGACCTATCTCTATTCTCATCATTAGGGGTGGTCTCCAGTCCAGACTATTTGGATGTGTAGCACTTCCCTACACATGACTCACACGTGCGAGTGAACAAATATAAGACTGTCGTGTCGAAAACAGTGACTGTCTTGGACGTGTAAGAATAGATATAAGGCTGTCGTGTTGAAGACAAATGTGGCTGTGAAAAGATTTGGGAGCTCAAGACTTTCATGGTTTTCCAAAAGAAATAATTGATTGAGCTTCGTAAATAACTATCATTATAATAATAAATGAATGATGTTATTATGATTAAAAATTTGTAATTAAAAAATTGTAATACATCAATATATTTTGTAAGGATACTAATATAATTTCTAAAAATTTATATTTAGTTTAAACATTACGATTAGAATTTCAAAACTAATTAATTTATCTTTTTAATATAGTCAAAAGCGTACGTATATAATATATATTAAGTGGAGAAGGGACTGAATGGGGCGGAGAATTGGGTGGGACCGAGATCGAGAATATATTTTCACTCCTCGGTCCCATTTATCTAATGGGAAAAAAATGTTCCCCACTTCCTGTCTCATTCCTAGTCTAATGGGGGAAGAGATCCCGTTCATCTTTAGTTTTGGACATGTGTTACTTAGTTTTCTCGTGCGTTTCCTTGAATTTTAGGAGTGATATTCCTTAAACAAAAAATTTGTACAAAGTTGAAATGCAACAAAATAAAAATTGAAAAAAAAAGAGATTTTCGTTGCCAAACCCAAGTCTTTCAAACGAGAGCCGAATATCCTGACCAACTAACCTACAACTGATGATGTGATTGATTTATCATTTAAATTATATATTTACTAGTTATTGATTTTTCTTATTTATTTTTTAAAAATTTGAATATTATATTAAATATTACTTTAACCTTTATATTTTATATTCAAAATTTAAAAAGCAAGAGAAGTTCTTTGGGTGAAGGAGATAGAGAACTAGGCCTTCTCTAGTCATGTGATCACAAGGGTTTGTTACTTGAGTGGGTTTGATGAAAGTTCACGTCAGCTAATTTAAAGAATGATCATGAGTTTATAATCAAAGAATACTATCTCTATTGGTATGGAGATTTTTGGGAAGCTCAAAGCAAAGTCACGAGAGCTTCTGCTTAAAGTGAATAATATTATAAAATTATGAAGAGTCGTGTTCATCTAACATGATATCAGAATCATACTCTAAATTTGGTCCCACATCGGCTAAGTCTTATATCGGACGATTCAATTTAATAAGAAAAAAAACAAGCCTATAGACACTTCTATGCCTGAAACCTTAAAAAGAAAAAATTCAAGATTGCAATTTTTGGATAGAGAATCTTTTTTCAAAACTAGCGGTTAAAAACTTCTTTTACACATGGCCCACACATGCAAACGTAGACCTACCCGATAGATTAGCACACCCCTTGGCTCTGCTGGTTGGGGTGTGCGAGGCTACCCTCATTTTCCATTTGATTAAAACTCTCTTTATTAATAATAATTATTATTCGCAAGAGAATTGAGCTAATTTAATCACATGATTCTTGTTTTTTTTTTTTTTTTTTTTTTTTTAAAATTT
>NW_019272062.1:281136-287504 GCF_002738345.1 Cucurbita maxima
ATTTTTTTTTTTTTTTTTTTTTTTTTTTTCTGGAAAATTTCAACGCTAAATTTGCATCATTAATTTAGAATCAAATATTAGGATGGAACATGCACAAATCCCCACGGATTGGATGAACTTGTTTGATGCGTAAATAATAAGTATTTAAACTATGTGATGTTATTTGTTGGGTTTTATGTCTTAAAACTCTTACGTTTGTAAACAAAAATATATTCTATGTTTATTCAGTAAAAATTGTTATTGAATAAAGTGAACTTTACGATTATTAATCTAAATTCAATAAACTAAGAACACTCTGACTATAATATGATTACTTGAACTATATGTAGAGACATAAGAGTGGATCAAGTTCAAGTATATAATCAAAATGATCTATAGTACAGGGATAAGGCTAAATACCTTATCTTGGGGACATTATGGATGTGACCCACTTTTGTATATGACATAAACAATGTGATCACTAAATTGTACATGCGGAGATATATGAGTGGAGGCGTCCTATGCAATGAGTATTGCGTAAGATCGAACCATGAAGAAAATCACTCTCACTTTATAATGTCGCTTACTGCTGAGACTGATTTTCTTTTCATTTGATGACCTAGGTAACTCGATTTTAATCCTGAGCTAACTATGAACTCCTGTTAATTCGGAATTATCCTTAGATTTGCATGGATGAGAGTGGCTCAAGTTCGCTGACTCAATAGGCCTCCTATTTCAGGGGTAAGACTGGGTGAATGGCTGGGGACGTGGGGTGCAAGATGAAATTCACTCCTACCCACTTTTAGGGATAGAAGAGAGGTAGTTCCCTTAAGCACTGACTCCAGGTCTTGAATAAGGGGCCCCACCCTCTCATTGGCCTGAGAGGGATTCAATTTACTGGTTGGACCACAAACCAATTGTTCATTAGAGGATCAGTGACACATAAGGAACAAGAAGTAACTTCAGGGGTAAAACGGTAAATTGACCCAGCTCTAGTTACGTACAACGTGTGAAGGATCGATTTACTAATCATGGTTATACCAAATGGACAAAAATATATTTATAGTGAAGGGAGTGTAACTACTAGGCTATAGTGGAGTCTCCTAGTAGTTAATGAATGTTGGTTAACAATGTTAATGAGTTTAACCGGTTAATCTTGGATCGTTGGAGCCCATGAATAGGTCCATTAAGTCCCTCTACTAGCTTATATCGGACTAAACCATAGAATAGTGTGATGAGTGAGTTCGAAATGTTCGAATTCAAATTAGGGAATATGCGCTACATATATATGATATATTTAACCGCATTTTTGTTTTATTTATGAATTAAACAAAAAGAAGAGAATATGAGATATTTAAATGTTGAAATGGATTGAGATTGACATTTGAATTAATATTAAATATTAATTAAATAGTTTAATTAATCATTTAATATTTTTTTAATTTGAAATTAATAATTTAAATTAATTGTTGAATCACAATGAAGAAAGTCAAAATGTTGACTTCATTTAATGAAAAAATGTTTGACTTCATTTAGTGGAATTTTGAGGGGTCAAAATTTGGTGAACTCAAATTTGCATCATTGTCACATAATCCCAAACATTTGAGTGGAATTTTAAGTGTCAAAATTTAGTGATCCCAAATTTGCATGGACATGCAAACATGACTCTATAAATAGAGTGATCATGGTACATGGAAGAGCTTCAAGGAAAAAACCTTGAAAAAAAAATAACACAGACTCTATCTTCATATATACTAAATCCCTCCCAAGTTTAGTCACTCACCGAATTTCACAATCCCGTTCTAAGGCTGAAGAATAATGGAGAAGACACTAGTGGTGGTTCGAAACCGGTTCGTGAGGAAAAAGGAATTTGAACTACAAAAGGTTAGTATTCAAACTCATTAAGTTTTAATACTTATGAACATGCTAGCTAATTCACTATAATTGATGTACTTAGAGTGCCTAAGATCCAAATTGCTTTCGCATGTGTTATATTAACACCATAAGTTATGTACTTTATGACTATCATGTTGATATTGACCCAGATGAATTTAAGTCATTATGAGTATGAAATTATGGAACCTCTTGTAATTTCATATGATTATGAATTACCTCTGCAACATGTTCTGTACGTATACGTACATCATAATATTATTTGTATTTTGTTTTTTTTTTTTGGTTATTGGTAGTATGAGCAGTGATATCTCATAGTCAGATTTAGGAGATATATTTAACTAGTATGCTTGGTCATGCATGAGTCGTGTATAGAGAAGTACTATGTATCCAACTCTATCATAAAAAGGAAAGTCGAGCACATGGAACAACTATGAATTTTAGGTCCCTTTAATTATGTTACATGTGGTATGAAACAAAGGCAATTTTCAGATGAAATTAAATTTAGAAAACCAACAAAGTTAACAAAATGAAAAGGGAAAATAAATAAAAGAAAGGAAAAGGCAACAAAATAAAAATTGAAAATAAATAAAAGAAACGATTTCCGTTGCCGGGACTTGAACCCGGGTCTTTCGGGTGAGAGCCGAATATCCTGACCAACTAGACTACAACGGATCTTGCAATTCAGTTACCATTTAAATTATATATTTAATATTTATTGATTTTTTTATCCTCGACCTTTTTAGAATTTATGAGCTACAATAAATTATTGAGGTATTTTTCTAAACCCCAAGTTTTGTTTTATTACCTTTGGGAAAAAACCTAACAACATTTATTTATTTTTTAAAAATTTGAATATAATATATATATATATATATATATATATATATATATATATATATATATATGTGTGTGTGTGTGTTAAATATTACTTTAACCCTTATATTTTTTTATTCAAATTTCAATCGAGACTCACGTCTTAATAGTATAAAAAAAATAATAAAAAATATTTTAAAACTAGATCGAACAAAAATAAATCAATATTTAAATTACAAAAGTCAGAGTAATATTTAACCAGATTATTATAATTATAAATTAACAATGGAAGTATTTAATATTGTAATTTAAAATTAATTTAGTATAACCTAAATTATTATATTTTAGGCTAAATTATTAAAATATTCCTAAAATTTGTATTTATTTAAAAAATACCCGTAAACTTAAACTATTAACAATGTAATATTAAATATATCGAATACAATCATTGTAATTTCTTAAATTTTTATACATTTTATACCTTAAATATAATTGATCTTCTAGGGAACAATATGTTTTGATCTAATCATACACAAAGTCCCTATCGAGATAATGGACGGATGGGAGTCTATTGTTCAAATTCCAAAGTCGCCCCTTAACAAAGCTACTCATCTAATTACATTTTGCAAAACTATATTATGTTGCGTCGGAAAGAGTAGTTAAATAATGCAATAAAACTTTCACAAAATTGTTGTAACGTCCTGTGTTTCAAGAGTTTCATACCATCGATTGCCTATAACACCGAACACCGAGCTAGAAGGTAAAAATCTTCCTAACCTTTTCTTTTATTGTTTAAATTGTTTGATTTATTCCAGAATTTGAGTAATTTAATTTCGGGATGCGTTAGGAGATAGAAGTTTGAAAAATATATTAATACATTTTTACTTACGAAATAATTATATATACATATATTTATTTAATTTCATAATTATTTTTTTTTATTATTTCTACCTAATTTTTTAAAATATATGGTAAATTTTAATTAAATGTTTAAAAATAAATAAATTAATATTTTACTTTCATTCATTTTAATTTTTTAATAAATTAGAGGAACAACTCTAACCAATCCATCCCAAAAAGTTTATGATTTGATTAGATTGAGTTCATTGTTTAATAAGGACGGTTTAGGTTGAAAAAAATTTCAACCCGAATAATTGGGTTAGTTCTATAAAATGACTCAGTCTGACTCAACCCAAACCACGAACTCCTATAATATTTAGACATATTAAGAAGATATGCAAGGAGAGTTCTATTTTTTTTTTTTCCTCGTAAGACAATTGCGCAAAAAATAGAGTGGACAAAACTTACGAAAGCTGGTTACTTTGATCAAGGCGTGTTGTAGAACGTTGTTGTTGGAGAAGACATGTCCTCTCAACATCGAGTTAAACAACGCTCCACTCTCATAAACAACTCTCTTCAACACAACTTACGTATAGTTAATCTCTCTTATGAATCCGTGTCGACATATATGCTGAATGAAAAAGAACGTTTTAGAATATATTTTGATGAAAAACAAAGCTCTTTAGCATGAGTTATTCAACACTCCGCTCTCAAAATATCGTAAGTAACGATTTTTAATTCATTGTCATGAAATTCTCTTTCAAAATTTAAACTGTCATTAATTTTGAACATTTTTAGTTCCGCTTGTGGAAATTCAAACTTCTAATCTTTTAGTCGATATTTACTTAAAAAGTTTTATTTAATATTCAAACTCATTACACCACAAGTGAAGTAAGAGTATTATTGTGGAATAAGAGAAGCTGAGATGATTAGTATTTGAAGTATGGCATGAAAAGTATAAGATTCTTGATCAGGTTAAAACCATTGAATTTTAATGACACGATAGCTTGATATACTTGTTGATCTCCTGGACGAACATCGTCCTGCTCTAAAAAGAAACGATATTGAGTCTCATCCTTCATCTCCGAGTACCAACCTTGTTGAATGCGCTTGTATTTCCATTGTTTTTTGTACTTTTTATTATACTCTTCCACGGCAAACTTTGCGATTTCTTGCACGTAGGACGCCTCAACGTTGGGAATTGATGTCCATGTGATCCAAACAAAACCCTTTTTTGCATCAATCATATCATGATTGATGTGGTTCGATTGACCAGCATGAGCACCAACTCCTGAACTCATTGTAACTTTTGATATTTGAAGGATGGAATGTTGGGATGACTTTCAATTAGTGGTTCGATATTTATAGGAACATAAAAAAATTAATAAAATTTAAATATATAATTTTAATCCCAATAAATTATAAATATAGTCATAGGGACGGAAACGAAGCATAAAGCTGATAACGATACGTAATGAATCGAAACGGACAATATCTACTAGTGGTGGGTTTGAGCTATTACAAATGATATCAGAGCAAGATACCAAGAGATGAGAACGCTAACCTCCAAGGGAGTGGATTGTGAGATCCCACATTGGTTAGAGGAGGGAACATTGAAACCTACCATATCTACTAGTAATATGCTCTCTCTATAATTGCCCGAACTACTTTTAAGATTTATTGGTATTAAAAAAAAACTAAAATTTAATATTTGGAAGGGTGGAAAATAGTATTTTTACAAAAATAAATAAATAAAAGAACATAGGAATATTAATAATTGGTGTATCAAAGATTCAAGAGAATATGATTCTTATGTCATGTCCTATCAAAATTTAAAAAAGCAAGAAAGGTTCTTTGGGTGAAGGGGATAGAGCACTAGGCCATGTTGCCTCCATTTGTTTTTAATTATTATATTATTTGTTCTTTGTTGATGCACGATTCTAGTCACCTGACTCCACTAGTTTTTTAGTTGAGTGTTCGTGTGAAATTTTACATTGGTGTGGTGTTTTGTCGAACACGCTCCAATGTTTAAGTTAATATCTAGTTAAAAGTGTTGGATGATGAAAGTCCCACATCGGTTAATTTAGGGAATGGTCATGGGTTTATAATCTAAGAATACACTCTCCATTGGCATGAGGCCTTTTGGGAAGCCCAAAGCAGAGCCATAAGAGCTTATGCTCAAAGTGGACAATATCATACCATTGTGGAGAGTCGTGTTCGTCTAACATGGTATCAGAGTCATGCCCTAAACTTAGCCGTGTCAATAGATTGGCAAATCCTTAAATGTCGAACAAAGGACTCCAAAAGGAGTCAAGCCTCCTCGAAGGTACGAAGGCAGTCAAAAATGACTAAGACTCCAAAGGAGTCGAGCCTCGATTAAGGGGAGGCGTGCTTTGTTCGAGGGGAGGTGTTGGATGATGAAAGTCCCACATCGGTTAATTTAGGGAATGGTCATGGAAGCCATGAGAGCTTATGCTCAAAGTGGACAATATCATACCATTGTGGAGAGTCGTGTTCGTCTAACAAAAAGTAGTGTTGAGCTGAGCATAATAAGAATACGAATGTTTTGAAATGAGGATGTCCCTTATTTATATTGTTTATATCGGATACCCCTTTAGAGTGTTAGTGAAGTGATATCGAAGCAGGTCTAGCAACCTACCATCTAGCTCGGAACTTCTTAACTCCTTCAAGTTGATACGAAGTTGATTGTGATGAGATAAATGCACTTTTTAAAAAAAATTATTTTCCAATCAAATCACCTTCGTTGGACGATTCAATTTCATAAGAAGAGATAAAAGGAATAAAACATTGGCACTTCAAAAAAAAAAAAAAAAAAAAAA
>NW_019272062.1:287698-298387 GCF_002738345.1 Cucurbita maxima
TAAAAAAAAAAAAAAAAAAAAAAGCTTTTTATTCTTCAATGTGATGATATTTTTCATTGAATCATGAACAATGGGTTTCAAAATATCTTCTTTCCTATGTTGCACGAAAACTAGCCTTGTGGGCACTTCTAAGCAAGAGAACTTAAAAGAAAAATTCAAGAAAAAAAAAAATTCTTCGATTTGGTTCATTTGGTTTGTTTTTGGGACATATCAAGGAAGATAGAGAACACGTGTTTGGTTCGTTTCTTATCATTTTTTTCAAAACTAACCGTTAAAAATAACATCTTAAAACAATTGGATAGAATCTTCATCTTCGTTCTTTTAGGCGGCTTTTCATTTGAGGTTAATTGGGATGTGCAGTACTTTTCACACTTTCTCACACTGTGAACGTAGACCCACCAGGCAAGCTCACGCACCCCCTGATCTTGCTGGTCGGGGGTGTGCGAGGCTACCCCTCATTGCAACAGTTTTCCACCCCTTTCATTGTTGAGATATGATTGAAAGTATTGAAAATTGAGATAGGTTCAAAGTATTCAAAACTGAGATATGATTAAAGTAAGAACTCAATATGATTCAAAATAAGATTTTAGGAGGGTGAGTAGATTTGAATTTATCGAGGAATCAGCCTGTAAATATTGGAATTGTGTAACTTATGAAGGACTGAAAACAATAATAAAGCAAGATCTATTTTGTCTTTTTCTTATCTCTTTCCATATTCCTTTCTCAACAAATTTGGTAACAGAGTCTAAGTTCTTGTTAACACGAAAGTGAGTGATTATATTTTTTTCACCAAACGAAAATGGTAGTAGTTGGTTTTTATTCCGTTGCACCGCTGTTACAAAATTTTAATGGTGAGAAATATGAGTGGTGGAACATCAAGATGAAGACTTTACTCGGATCGCAACAGCTATGGGACTTGGTGGAGCATGAGTTTGTTGATCTATTAGAACCCACAATAGAAGAAAAGGAGATACTAAGAGAAACCAAGAATAATGATACCAACGCTTTGTTCATTATTCAGCAAGCAATTCATGAGACTATTTTTTCACGAATTGCAGTAGCAACCATATCAAAGCATGCATGGTCAATTCTGACGAAAGAGTTTCAGGGAGATTCAAAGGTCATAACAGTGAAATTGTAATCTCTAAGACGTGATTTTGAAACTCTGCTCATGACAATGGTGAATCTATTGCTGACTTTTTTGTCAAGAGCAATGATAATAGTTAGTTAGATGCGTACCTATGGAGAGAAAATTTTAGATGAAACAATTGTTGCAAAGGTGTTGAGAAGCTTACCTCCAAAGTTTGACCATGTGGTGGCTGCTATACTCTCCGTTGATGAACTGATGGGTTCGCTTCAAGCCCATGGGTTAAGAATCAATAGATCATCAGAAAAGAATGAAGAAAAGTCACTACAAGTGAATGAGACAGCCAATAACGAAGGCAAGGAAAAAGAAAATATTCATTTAGTAGGTAGAAGTTGTGGAAGAGGAGGATTTCGCAGCTTCCATGGTGGTCGTGATAACAGGGATAGATAGAGAAATGATGGATAATGACAATTCAATGAACATAGCAATATAAGAAATGTCATACAATCTTACAATTGCAGAAGGTATGGACCACATAAAAGCTGATTGTTGGTAATAAGATCAACAAATGAATTTTGCACCAGAAAATGAAGAAGAAGAAGAAAAGCTTTTCATGATGTGTATTGATATTAATAAAAAAAAAAAAAAAGGTGACTTATTGTTTGTTGATAGCGAATGCTCGAACAATATGACAGAAATCAAATCTTTATTCCAAAAGCTTGATAATAAGCAAAGAATTACGGTGCAACTTGGAAATACAAAATAGATGCAAGTTGAGGAAGAAAGTATAATGAAAGTCAAAACCAGTCATGGTAAGATAAAACTATTAGATAATGATTCAAAAGAGATTCAGTTGAAGTTTCTTCAGATGAAGAGACAATGGTCAACTCCAGTACATCTCCTAGTGCCTCCATTGCAACACAAAATCTATCAAATTCATCATCTTCAACATCACTAAATAGCAACTCTTCTCTTGAAGAATTTTCGGATGAGACACCTCCAAAGAAGTATAAATCTTTAGTTGACATATATGCATCATGTCAATTTGCTCTTAATGTTTCAAACCCTATGAGTTATGAAGTAGTAGTGAAAAAGAAGAGTGGAAGAAAGCCATGGTAGAAAAGATGCAGTGCATTCAGAAAAATGAAACATGGGATATGGTTGACTTACCAAACGAAAAGTTCTATGAAGATTTACATGAGAGATGCAATCCACTGCGGTGACCTGTTTATTAGTTTGATGGAGATTTACAAGAAGAGGTCTATGTAACACAACCAAAAAGATTCATGAAAAAAAGACAAAAAAACAAAGGTATACAAGCTAAGATAGACATTATACAGGTTAAAGCAGATATACTTACTAAGGTTTTGTCAAAAGAAAAGTTATACTACTTCAGACGATTACTTGACATCTACAATTTTGAATCAATGGGGAGTGTTGAGATATGATTCAAAGTATTGAAATTTGAGATATGGTTCAAAGTACTCAAAATTGAGATATGATTCAAAGTAAAACTGAGATGTGATTTTGAGATATGATTCAAAGTATTCAAATTACCAAGATTTTAGGAGGTTGTTAGTAGATTTGAATTTATTTATAGTTTAGAAGAATTTCCATAATTTACTATGGTTAATGTATAAGCCTATAGATATTGGAATTGTATAACTCTTTAATTGAGAAAACAATAATAAAGCAATGCCGCTTTGATCTATTTTATCTTGTGATATCTTAAATGAATGTCTATGGCAGATGTTGGTAAATGTTTGATGTTATACGTTGGCATGGTCCTTGATGAGGCTAAGGAGCTTTTAACATTTATAGGTTCCTTTGGTTTAATTCATTTATATTTTGATGATCACTTGATAATTTTTCATTTCTCGAGGGGATTTTCGCTGTTTTGTCTAATCTCGTTACTATGCTAGCAAGATTTCGATGTTTTATGTTGGCATTCCCTTCGGTGAGTTCGAGCGGCTTTCACTATTCATGGAGTTCCCTTTGGTTTCTCTTCCTACCAAATATCTTGGTTTGTCTTTTATTTCAAGCATGTTCTCATTACTCTCGTGTCATATGTTGGTCGATTACAACTTATCTAGAATGTTCTTTGGTGCTTTCAAGTTTTTTGAACCAATAATTGTTTATGAGTTAGATCGCTTGCTTCTATCTTCGAAAGTGAACATTTGATGGTGTGGATGGGCCAAAGTATCTTAGTTAGATGTCTTTCTTTCTTGTTGCATGAAGCTCTTGTGGCTTGTCTTGATTTATTTGAGCGCCATCCTATTATTTGTAGGTGCAGTTACTAAATTTGCTTAGTTATTAGTTATTCGAATCAAGAAGATTAGTTTGGAGCTGAAGAGGGAAAAGTTGTAAGACCCGAGCTTTACCAACTTAAAAAAAATCTCAAGAACTAATAAAAAATATATATAAAAAAAAATTAGTGAAAAATTAAAAAAATTAATCAAAGGCAACTTTCCTAATAAAGGTTATATCGTAACTAAATAGAGGATCAAGAGAGACTAAAAGAAAAAGAAGAAAGAAAAGGAAAGAAAAAGGGAGAGGATAAAAGGTGCACCTAAGAGCCAAAGAGTTGTATTCACAATTAGTCCATCCTCTTGGGTGCCAAAGTTACGACATCGTTTGGTAGTAATTATTTGTGTGCATCAAGGTGTTTCTTGGCTCGTTAGTTCTCTCTTCCATGGCATTGTAATACCTTATCTATTTGCAAAAAATGTGAGATTTTTCGACGTTTTCGTTTTTCTTAAACCCTTCCTTTCCGGTGCTCTTAGTACACATTTTAAAACCATACTAAACTCGTTGAGCTCACCCTCATCTTTCCAGAGCAATGGTCGTGTTAATCCTCTACGTGGGTTTGTTGGAGGCACGAGTTATCCTCGGCTTTATTATTTTTTTTTTTAAATAATTTTTATTTATTTATTATTATTATTATTATTAATCCTTACATATTAGCACTTGAAGGCCGCACGCGGAAGATTATTACTCGCGGGTGAGGGCATGTGGGTGTGAGTACAGGGTGGATTTTTGTCTCGTTCAACCTCCGTTGGTCAAATTTTTGTCCCGATTTCGAGACTTACCCTATTTTGACTTGAACTAGGACCTACTAGAGAGATTTTAGAAAATTTAGAGCTTCCAACACGCGAAAAAGCTAGTTTCGGGAGGGCACGCTTCACCCATGTAAGTAGTTGTTTGGACTTTTCTTAATTAGTACTTGTATGGATCCTGGAATTCGAGCATATTTCACCTTAGGTTATTATATTATGCATGTTTAAGACTCTACAAGAGCTATGTTAAGAAAAAATATTGAAATTCCCCTAAGATGAAAATTTACATTGTATGCTAGCTTTTATGCTTTCTACTATGTTAGAATGGAGGACAAGATTATGTGATCTATACTCGGTGCGTTTGATGGATGTTATCTCCTCATTCAACTTGCTTGGATGCATGAATTATGACTTCCGTGCATGTATGATTTATGTTTTATGATTTCTATGAATTAGGTGGTTGATAAAAATATCTCTCTAATAAACATGTACGATAGACTAGAACACTTTTTTTGTGCTATAGGTGATTGATAGGTATATCCCCCAATAAAGCATGCGTGAGGAAACTCAATTAAGATTAGGGTGCTACTGCTAGTGCGGTTTACAGGATTGACCCAGTTTAATACGTTTCAATAGACCTTGCACCCGAGGATTTTGAGTGATTAAAGATTTAGACCTACGTGCACCTAGAGACTAGTTTAGCCCGAGGAGCTAACAACAATACCCTAAAAATGAGACATAGGGTTTAAACTGCCTGGACGCCCCTAAGGACCTAGTAGAGCTTCACAACACCCAGACACAGTTAAAGTGGCTTATTAGAACCCCTAGACTAGTCGAGTTGCTATTTAGTGTAGAGTCAGGACAGGGCTGCCAACACGATCCTATTAAACCAGTTCTAAAGAAAGACTAGAGACTACATGGGTAGTTAGCTCAAAACAATGACATCTATTAAGTGTAGAAACAAGCAAAACCATAAACTAGTTCTGGTTGAACTTGGAACTACATGGTAGACGTCAAGATGAAAACCTATATTGAGTGTAGGAACATGTTGATCGATGTTGATGTCGTGACTCTGTAAACCGATGTTGGAAGAGAGGAACTATATAAATAGGTGGTTTAAGGTGAACACTTCTACTGTTTGTAGGGGCGAGTCGAAGCTGACGCCGTAAACTAGTCTTGAAAGGAAACTAGGAACTACACAAGTAGATAACTCACGATGAATCAATTGAAACTTCAAGACCTACACAAAAGCTTAGAGCGTTGTAGGGGTAAGTCTGAATCTTCTAAAGACTAGAGAAAAGTCGTGAAAACCTATTAGGAGATGAAAGCGATGAGAGCCCACAAGTAAGTTGTTTACTGAGTATTTTTATACTCAACCCTTTCCCCTTGTTTTTTCAAGTACACGTCAAGGTGGGGAGGTGCGCTATCACAAAAGGGTATTGTCCTGAGGCGTCATTTAGATTGTATTCTTATTAGAGTTGACACTGTATTTTTTGTATCCCGCACCCATACCTCGTTTGTAAATAACTTGGACAATATTTGTTTGCATTGTTTACACTTTTGAATTTTGAAATTTTGACCGTGTAAAAGTTTACCGTTTTTTCTACATCTTCAATTATTTGTTTTTATACTACTTTTGTTTTAATTTTTTTTGCTTTCATTGGGTCCAATTTCTTGAACTCTCGAAAATCGGTAGTGATAGACGATCAAACCCAAGAAAAGAAAAATTTGGGAACTATCTGCTTCACAAGATCGATTTGGACGTAAGGGTTTTCTGCCCAGCAAATTTGAACGATATGCCCTTAAAGTGATTCTGCTAGAGAAGTTGTTGATGGAGGTATAAGAGAGAAATGCATAGCTCGAGGTAGGGTCACACCTGAGGAATAAAGATAAGCATTGCTTCGTTCATAGGAATAATGGGCATACAAACGTCATCGGATTTGGCGATTGTGTGGCACTCACTCTTATCACTGGGTGAGTCAAACAAATTTCAAATTACGTTAACTACAGTCGGGCAACGTGTATACAAACCTCGAGTCCCGATTTGAAGAGAAGATTTTAGAAAACGGGGAGAGAGACTTTGAAAAAAGAGTTTTGAAAGCAAAAATGAGATAGATTGAGAGTGATGGAGTGATGTTATTTAGCATGCAGCTAAAAAAGGCAAAACAAATGGGGAGGAGAATTTGACCCTTAATCGCATCCCGAAAATGCAACAACGGCTTAAACAGTATATAACTTTTTGGGGAAGGAGAATTTGAGAACTAATCCGATCCCCGCATCCCCTACATTATATTTTGAGGCATTTCATGTCTACCCGGTGTCCATGATTTTGCCGAAACATCATACTCCTAAAGAAAACAATAAAGAAATAATATAACAGGAAAGCGGTAAAGTAGTACAAGGCAAGGATTTCGGCGTCTAACGGACATGCGGCCATGAACAACACGCCTTAGACAAGCATGACCTAACACTATGCATTCCGGTGTGAGTATTTGAAAAACCGAATACATTCGTTGGACAGCTTTGGAGGCCATGAATTGTACTCAAAGGGGAGCATAGAGTTGTTGGTTATACTCGGTGAATGTATGGTGTGTGTATGATACCACACATAGTGGGATAATGTTTAGACACTATCCCACATGTACACCATCTTGAACACAATTTTGTTATTCACACCAATAAAAAAAAAAAATATTACAAAACATTAGGCATAATATTAGTACAATTGAGACGGCTTGAGTTTCTTGGAATAAAAACGTAGGTACGGAGAAAGAGTATTTACAATAGAAGCTAGATAATCTATTTTACTAAAATATGTAGGTACTTCTTAAAACCTAAATAATTTCTCTAAAATATCGAGATATCTTTATTCATAAAATATCTAAATCATTTTCCTAAAATAAATATTCAATCCCTCTTCAAATTTAAATATGTTGCTAGGGTGCAACATCAAGATGTTGTCCATAGCTAAGTGATCTTACATCGGTTAGAAACGAACCATTTCTTATAAGGGTGTGGAAACCTCTCCCGAGTAGAAGCGTTTCAAAACCGTGAGATTAATGACGATACGTAACAGGCCAAAATAGACTATTGGCTAGCGGTAGACTTGAGTTGTTACCAATACTATCAGAGCCAGATACTAGGCAGAGTTCCAGCAAGGACACTGGGACCCCAAGGAGGGAGGATCGAGAGATCACATATCAGTTGAAGAGAGAAACGAAACATTTCTTAGAAGGGTGTGGATATCTCTCACTAGTAAACGTGTTGTAAAATTGTGAGGCTAAAGACGATACGTAATAGGTCAAAAAGAACAATATCTACTAACAGTAAATTTGAGAAAACTTGTCGGTTGAACTCGATTTATTTGAGAGTTTTGGAGGACCCTCGGAGGTTTGAAATTATGTAATGTTGCTCTTAGTGCTTTTTCTTTGTGCCTAAGATGGCATGTTTTCTTGAATGGAATCCAATGCTTGAAAAAGCTTAATTTAGATTAGATTAGATGAGAATAATCATAGGACTTAGGGTTAACATAACATGAAAATGATTAGGGTTCTTTGGAGATTTCAAAAGAAATTGCCTAAGATCATGCTTGTTATTAAAAACTCATTATGAATATTAGTTTTATGCATTGTAACGATGATAGGTCGAATTTCTAGTAGTAGAATGACAAACCCATCTACAACGCGATTTTGGGAAGACTTGTTCTTTATGAAATGAAGGTTGTCCCATCAACTTATCGCTAGGCAATGAAGTTTCCTACATGAACTCGAAATAATACGAAAGAACCACTAATATTTAGGGAATGCTATTGTATAACCCTAAAAGATACCACGAGTGGTGTTTGATGTATAACCCTAAAAGATACGAGTGGTGTTTGATGGTTCCTTTATCAAAATTGAAGAGTTTTAAGGTAGAGATCCAACAAAATTAGTTTTGTTCTATTTCGTTAACTGTTCTTGAGGCTCGATTGGATCTCTGACATGCTGTCAGTTTTTCCTCCAGATTTCTGCACGAAGGTTATGTGAAATTGCTTCCTAAAACATTTTGAACTAATTTCATAACCTAAAATTCAAGGGTAATCTCGAATCTAAAGAAAAACTGAATCTAAAAATCTAGAAATTCTTAACTTTTGATCTTTCTCGTTTCTTTACCGACTTGGATTACTCGAAAGTTCATACCTAATCTTTTGAAAGTTATGAGCAAGTTTCTTGAATGAGCCTCGACCAAAAAAACATCTCGAAGTTTCCAAATGACCCAAATACCCCTCTAAGGTTCACTTTGACATTTTATTTCCATTTTTAAGCAATTTTTTTTATATTACTTTTGAATTTATGAAAATGTTTTAAGCATTTTTTTCTCTTCTACCACGTCTTTAAATTTAGCCTTTTAAATCTTCAATAAAATCTTGTAAATTGTAATTTTAAAAGAAAAATCTAAAAATTAATTCTAGTCAAAGCTCGGATATTACGAGAAAAAAAAAAAAAGACTGCACCCTTACTAAACTAGAGAAGATTATATTTCAAAAAATCGAAAGCTACTATATATATATATATATATATACCTAGACTAAAAAGCAAACACTTCAACAAGAAGCACCCGAAAATGATCCGTCCCTCTAAACTTTTAAGATTAAAAAGCGTAACATCTCAGGTTTAAAATTTATATCAAAATTCCAAACACAGATTTGGTACCTGATAACCTCAACATTTTCTTTCGAATTCATGACATGCCCATGTTACCTCCTTGTCTTCGAATGTTTTCTAGAGTGAAAATTATTCTTAAGATGTCGCCCAACATAAAATTGCTCCAACTTAAACCATTTTTTAAAGCATGTAGATATGCAAGTCTAGTCTTTAAAGTTATTGGTTTTGTTCAAATTCCATAGTTTAGACAGAGACGTTGTTGAGTATGTGGCTTGACTTACTCCCAGATGACTCAAGTCTTGATTGAGCAGTCATTTTTCATAGTCACGAGTCCTACTTTAGCACCATTTCACATTAGAAACGGTAGACGGCGGTATGCAACCTTATAATTTTCTAGTGACAGAGTTGTGAGAGCTTAACTTTGGACTTCCTATAATTGAGTCACTGAAAAAAAAAAAAATGTATACCTTATTGGTATAAACACTTCATTAATCAACTTTTCTCTCATATTTCATCAGGTTCTTAACGGTATAATGAAAACGCCAGCTCACACAAAAATATTGATAAAAATGTTGACACGACAAATGAAATGTAATAGAGGCCTAAGATTCACATATCCATCCATTATTAGTTGACTTTAGTGAGCTTTCCCCTTCACCAATCAAAAAGTTACAAACCACACACTAAAGAATCTAGATGTCGTCAAATCTCACTAACATACATTTCAAAACTTGTTTGTGTTGTTTAGATTCCCAAAAACACTCAACCAATTTGGAAATCGGTCTAATTCTATCTCGGTACGCTCTGTTTGAAAGTTTTTGTCATTTTTAAAGCTATTATGGTCTGGATTCTCACTCACGTCGTCTGTCTTGGAGACTCTGTTAAGCTGCTCGCCCTATTAGCTAGCCGACGCCAACCAATCGAGGTACTTCGTTAATTTCAGTATGTCTCGAGTTCTATCAAATATCATTATGGAGGCCTAATTGATTGCCTATTTGCCACTTTATAATTGCTTCTTGAAGAATTGATACCTTTTTCTTTATCATGATGAATAATGCCTCATATGAGCTTCTCCTTTATATATTCCTTCAAGGGAATGGGAATGTTCTTTCACATCTTCGTCCTCTACAAGAATCTTGTTTAATTTCATCAACTTTCTAATTAAAAGTTAAAAGGGGATTTGATGACAAAGATTAGGGAGCTGAAATTCATGGGAAAACGGCAGTTCTGTCTGACCATTATTTGAGGTTTTCTTGTCGATTGTTTGTAGTGTCTTTGTTTACTGTTTGGTTTTTTGTAAGATCTTCTGTTGTGTTCCTTGGGATCCTTATTTTGATTAAAATTTGAAAGACAAATATATTTGTAATAGATTTATATTTTTATATAAAAGAAGGAAATATTATTTTTTTTCTCGACGCGTTTTAAAATCATGAGGCTGAGAGCGATATGTAATGGACAAAAATGGATAATAATATTGGTTTATTACTCTATTTTTTCTCGATTCATCGTAGTGAGTGCAGACTTTTGACGTTGATGTTGTTTTCATCTCTGGAAAACTTTCGACAAGATCAACAAGATTACCTACGACTAGTTTATTCCATTTATGTGTCGTTTTGTCTGTTGCTTCCTTTTGTCATGTTCTCACTCGCATTATAATCGAGCTCAAACTCCTCACATTGAAGTTGCTAAAACTTCCATGGTTGGCACGCTTGGATTTTTCTTACACTTTTCATCGTTGGTAATGACACTAAAGGTGAGGGAGAATGCAAGAGTCTATTTGTTCAATGTGGACCCTATTTTCAGGAGCCGAGTTCGTGGTCTTCTTGATGGTAGTCAACCGATCTCTAACGATTTAGTCATTATTTTAGTTTTTTTTTTTTTTTTTTTTTTTTTTTTTTTTTAA
>NW_019272062.1:298585-312880 GCF_002738345.1 Cucurbita maxima
TTTTTTTTTTTTTTTTTTTTTTTTTGTTATTTATTTGAAATTAGCCACTACTAAAGAATATGCTCCAATTGTCATGTAGCTCATAAGTATGTAGATATAGAAATTCCACCTGCGATACTTTTAGATACTGTATTTGAAGAAATTGTTCGAATTTCATATGATATACAGTTGAAAAAGTTTTTGCGAAAAGCAACAAAATTACAGTTTGGATGTGGGGTTGCTCTTATTTGATCCGAAGGGTTTGAATGAGCTCCTGATGGTATTTTTTGTGATAGGTCCGGTTCCTAGTCTGAAATATTGTGAAATCACATTTCCTATTCTTTTTTCCAACTCTACGACTATGAAAGATGTTTATTTCTTAAAATATTACATCACATCGAGATCGAAATATCGAACCATTAACTTTAAAAACGATAACAGGTATACAAACATTTCAAGATAATTTAAATTAATCGTTAAAGTCCCATGCCTTTATATGGTCCACCAAGAATTTCACATTTATTTTTTTCATTCAAACTTTAATATAATATGGTCCAAGAATCACATTCCCACTCAACTAGTAATCAAAATTCCATTTTATCCCAATAATTATTATATCAAAATAATCTTTTTAATTGGGTGGTGCTCCATTTTCAAAATAGTATCAATAGAACCACCATTAAGATGGCTGATGAACTTCTATAAATATCAATCTACTCCGAGAGGCAAGCTCATCGAAAATTAGGGCTTTTGTTCATATATTAACGAAAGACAGCTATGATTTCTACCATGCTCGCTAACATCGGTCAACACGATCCCATCCTCCATGTCACAAAGGATGCGAAGGGCGACCATCGTTCTGAATGGATATCGATTCGCGCTATTGAGGACCCCTATGTTCAAGAAGTTGCTAAGTTCGTGGTGGTCGAGGTGAACAAGGAAAAGAAGGCAACTTTTCAATATAAGGGTTTGCTACGTTGTTGGGTTAAGGAGGAGATGGGAGGTATCAAATATCGCCTTATTTTGGAGGTAAAAGGAGGTGCTTCTGAAGGTAAATATGAGGCTATTGTTTGGGAGGCTTCTGGTCGTCTCATAATAAGAAAGCTGAAGCTTGTATCTTTTGTGGCTTGTAATCATGGAGTTGAATGACATTTGCCCTATGTATTATATAATGGGCAAAGCTTATGGTGTGAAATGCCATATGTAAAATAAAAATACAAACTTTCTACTTAAACATCTCAATGTTCAAATACAAACTTTCTTTTGTGTAAATTTATCTATCTTCATGTTCAAACTATCATAAATCTAAGTTATTTTTATATTTCTATGTTGGGTTTGTGTTTGATCTTACATTGGTTGGAGAGAGGAACTAAATATTCATTATAAGGGTGTGGAAATCTCTTGAAATATTCATTATAAGGGTGTGAAAATCTCTTACTAGCATACGCGTTATAAAACTGTGAGGTTAACGACGATACGTAACGAGATAAGACGGATAATATTTGCTAGCGGTTAACTTGAGCTGTTATAAATGGTATGAGAGCCAGAAATTGGACTGTGTGCTAGCGAAGACGCTGGCTCCCAAGAGAGTGGATTATTAGATCCCACATCATTTGGAGAGGGGAATGAAGAATTCCTTGAAAGGGTGTGGAAACCTTTCTCTAACATATGCGTTATAAAACTGTGAGGCTAACGACGGTACATAACGTGTCAAGACAGACAATATTTGCTAGCAGTAAACTTGGGTTGTTATACATGGTATCAGAGGGAGACATTGAACAATGTGCCAGCAAGAACGTTGGCCCCTAAGGGGGGTAGATTGTCCACATCGGTTGGAGAGGGGAACAAAAAATTCCTTACAAGGGTGTGGAAACCTCTCCTTAGTATACGTGTTATAAAACTGTGAGGTTAACGACGATACGTAATGTACGGCGTTAGAGGTGAACTTGAGCTGTTATAAATGGTATCAGAGCCAGACATCATACAGTGTGCAAGCGAGGACGATGACCCTCAAAGGGGTAGATTGTTAGTTCTCACATCTGTTGAAGATTGGAACAAAGGATTCCTTATCAAGTTGTGAAAACATCTCCCTAGCATACACGTTATAAAACTATGAGGTTAACGACGATACGTAATGGGCTAAGGTGCTAGCGGTGAACTTGGGCTGTTATAAATGGTATCAGAGCCAGACATTGTAGAGTGTGCAAGTGAGGATGCTGGCCCCCAAGGGGGGTAGATGGTTAGATCTCACGTCGGTTAAAAATTGGAACAAAGCATTCCTTATAAAGTTCTCCTTAGCATACGCAATATAAAACTGTAAGGTTAACAACGATACATAATGGGCTAAGGGGGATAATATTTGCTAGCGGTGAACTTGGGCAGTTATAAATAGTATCAAAGCCAGACATCGGACAGTGTGCCAACGAGGACACTGGTCCCCAAGAAAGGTGGATTGTTAGATCTCACGTCGGTTGGAGAGGAGAATGAAGAATTTCTTATAAGGGTGTGGAAATCTCTCCCTAACAGACACGTTATAAAACTGTGAGGTTGACATTAAAATATTACTTTTGTTTGCCATTTATCATATCGACGCTCGTCTTTAAAGTTATAATATAATCATGAGATTATAATATAAATGGTTTGAAAAAGAAACTAAATAATACTCAACCATGGGGTATTTTCATAATCTTGAAAATGAAAGTTCTATGTATAGTTTATGTTGGATCTCTTACATTCGTGATATCTTAATCAAATAGGATGCGATCACTTTTGGTACATGAACCATGAAAGAGACGTTGTATTTACTTTTTCAAGTTTCTTCCCGACCATTGAATTAATTCCATTTATTTTAGTGGTGTTTTATATATCAAATTGAAAAAATATCATTGATTTCTTCGATTCGGCTTTGACCATTTTAAACTATCTCGAAATCGTTTATGATGTAATTAAGGCTAGAAAATGTCAACATAACTATAGCTTCAGACAATTAATAATATTTAACGTTGTTTAGTACTAACTTTAGGATAGTTTAGTTATGTTGGCTTTATGGATGTACTCTAAGTTCGGTTTTCTAAATGAGTTAAAATATCATAGATAAACCTGAATTTTAGTTGAGTTTAACCTAAAACGATCCACTAGGAAGAGTTTAGGAGCATAAGTTAAACATGAAACAATAGTGAACTTATTAAGCCTACGAGCTAGGTTGGATGTAGTTGTTTAATACATGAATAACATGCATCTTTTGACCTTAGTTTGGCTCAAGGGTGTGCAATTTACACACCTACGAGCAGCCTTGACCTTGTTTGGGATTTTCTTTTAAGAGACTGTCACAAATTTTGGTCTTATGTTCGAGTTATAGCAAGGAAGATCTTGTTGAATGTGGAAAAACTTCTACGTTGTTCAAATACTACAAGGAGGCTTGCAAGCTACAGTTTCTACAAACGTGGAGCTTTTGTCCTTATATTTCTTGCTTTCTTCCAACGATTCTGTTATATGGATAAAAAGTTCATTCCCTTTAGTTGCTTAGTTAGATTAAGCATGCCTTCCCGAGCTAATTTTTCGTGTGTCAGGAGCTCCAAAATTTCTGAAATTTCTTTGGCATGTCCTACTTCAAATAAAATTAGGGTTAGTATTGAAATCGGGATAAATAACAGTCAAGCAGGGGTTGAATAGAATCAAGCTCATGACGCACAGCCACGTGCCTCCACACACTTAGAAGGTCTCCCACGCGCCGAGTTTATTTTAACTAAACTTACTAGTTAAGTAATTTAAGTTAAAAGACAAAATCTTATCTTATTTATTCTCCTAGATTCCTATATATTCTCCAATGTATTTTTCAAGATGTAATATATGTAATTACTGGAAGTCATTTATAAATAAATCTTAGCCGTCGTAGAGTTTTCTATCACCATATCTCCACGTATATTTCTTCTTATGTCTTATCTCTTTCTATGAGATCCAACATCAGATAAAGAGGAGAACAAAGTATTTCTTATAAGTGTGTGGAAACATCTCCCTAGCAAACACGTTTTAAAATTTTAAGGCTAACAACGATTGTTACAGGCTAAAGCGGACAACATTTACTAACAGTGAATTTAGTCTGTTACAAATGATATCAGAGTCAGACACTGGTTGGTGTGTCAGCGAGTACGCT
This sequence comes from Cucurbita maxima, assembly GCF_002738345.1. Lineage (NCBI taxonomy): Eukaryota > Viridiplantae > Streptophyta > Magnoliopsida > Cucurbitales > Cucurbitaceae > Cucurbita > Cucurbita maxima. The sequence continues at coordinate 302,718 of NW_019272062.1, forward strand.
GGCCCCCAAAGAGAGTGGATTATGAGATCCCACATCGAATATAGATGGGAACAAAGTATTTCTTATAAAGGTGTGGAAATCTCTCCCTAATAGACGCGTTTTACAACTGTGAGACTAACGGAAATACATAACAGGCTAAAACAGATAATATCTGTTAGCGGTGGACTTGAGGTATTATACTTTTGTTCTTCATGTGTGATCCTGCAATTTTGCTCGGCTGAAAGTTATATTATAATCGTTCAACCGAATTAATTAGAAATTTATTTGGGAATGGCATCAATTAATTAATGGTGGATATGTGTGGAAAAGGGAAGAGTATCAAATTAAAATGGATCTTAGCCTAAAATTGTTCTAAGTCGGTATACACAAAATACAAATTGTTATGTCTATAATGGTAGAAGCATAATTCATATTCCAAACAAAACATTCATGAACACATTTTTTTTTCTATTTTTTTGCAAGAATATTTGTGTTCTTTCAACAAAGAATAAAGGCAAAATAAAATATTCTCCCGAGAATAAGTGAGGTGGAAATATTATCTACTTCTATTTTATATCTATCTTAATTTTATATCGACCTACTCAATACGATCTGATTTGAATCAAAATTTGTTCGTATACTGTATGTCCCGAGCTTTATTGCTGGATTATGTTTCTATTTAGTTTTTGAACTTAAATCTCGTTTGATTAACTTATGGTTAATTTAGTCTTATCGAGCTGATTTGACTCAGTAATTCTTTTATACGAGACTCCTTTAGAGAATGAAAATACCCAAGAGTTGGGAGAGGTTAGGATCATCGAGAAAAATTAAGAAAATGAAAAGTTTTGGGTGTTTTCTTTGAACAAAATTCATGTTTTATTCCTTTGTTCGAAACGGTTTCAACGTTTTTTTAGGTTAAATTAATAAAATTACTCTTAAAAAGTTTATATTTTGTTTCCAAAATATTTTTACTCCTTGAAAAGTTTCAATAATTAATTTAATTTTTTAAGGTTCAAAATTAATAGTTTTTTTTTTCGATATTTATATTCTTTTCAAGGGATCCCGAAATAAAAGGAAATATTGATTCCATGATGAAGTTGTTTCTAATTATTCAATGTTTTTTTTTAATAAATGTAAAGTATTCTTGCCGCCTTCGTATCATGCACGTAGTAACGGATTTAGACAGAGATCTTAAAATTTTGGGAAACAAGTGAAAATCAAACTCAAGATAGAGGTCGTTACAAACAAAGCAGTACACGTAGAGACGATCTCAAAACGACAGTGAGACTCGAATTCTTGGTTTCGGGATGGAAGATGATGATTTGGAACCTGGGTTGTTTTTTATAGAACTATGATTTCTATCGAAATAAATGTGAATAAATTATTTTTATTTCATATGTCTTCTCTCAATAATCAAAAAGTTAATGGACTGAAATTATATCTTATATATTAGTTAAATTTTTCTTCCATGATATACTTGGGTCCATAGCTCAGTGGTAGAGCATTTGACTGCAGATCAAGAGGTCACCGGTTCGAACCCGGTTGGGCCCTTTTTATTTTTTAATTTTACCATGTTATTTTTTTTACGTGCTTGGTCTTCACACATATGTTTAAGGGTGCACCATATTAGCTTAGGTAATAATTTTCAACTAATGATCGCATTCATTCGAATATGATTTAAGTTTATTCATATACCCACTATCTTCTGCCTTGGTTCCTCGTCATACTACATTTTATTAGGAAAGATAACACTCTAATAGCATTTGTAACGCTCCATGTCTAAAATTCAAAATCCTGATTCGATATTTGATAGCCTCAAATCTTCCATTTATAGTCAAGATCACTCTCATTTAGATATAGTCTCGGTTTCTTAACATTCCTAAAAGTTTGTAATTTAAAATACATGAAAAGAGGTTAATAGAAGACATGCAAAATTCTAGAATCACTCCATGACCGGCTTTTCTACCTTGTCATCACTGTCGTTCCACGATTTTTTTCTTACATGAAATTCATTTTAAAAATAGGGTGAGTATTAAAATACTTGTTACTTTCTTAGAAGGTTCCATGCTCACCCCTTCTATCCTTGCGTGTTTAACAAAATTGGAAGAAATAAAATAGTACATAGAATAAGAAATAAACAACAACGATAGATAGCGCATCTATGACTGCAATGTTTGAGGCCTCGACCTCTCATTGAGTATTGGCATAAATTCGACCTTATTGTTGGGCCAATTTTCGAGGAGGGGCTTGATCACTATTTGCTAGTTGACTAGTACCTACGATCATCTTTTTCTAGGTGCATCACGAAGCTATAGTATCGTCTATATGGCAGTTGAAGCACACTTTATTCTTAAACCTACATTGTCCCAAATGGGCTCATCTACAGTTAGTACAACGTGTCTTCTCACGACAACGTTCGTGTGAGGGCCATGATGACAGGTCCTAACCAAGAGTACAAAGCATAACATGAATTTCTTATTACATGTTGCTAAGGTTGTTTAATGTCTCTGATTCCCATGCATGCTAACTCTTTGGTCGAAAGTTTAGTTTAAGGAGAACAAGTACAGCACTGCTCTGTTGGCTGCGCTGTTCGAGGAGTCTAAGGATGATTAAAATTGGGTTGGGCCACTGAAGTAATCGAACTCAGGTTGGGACTTGGGCCCACGCGGGTTGGGCCTAGTCTCAACTCTTTCGGTCCTTTATCCATTGAACTCGTACTTAACCCGAACGGGATCCAATTCAAAAAATACAACTTAATGGACCTTGAAATGCTATCTAACCCAACCCAACCCTTATAATTTGGTTGGGTCGGTTCGGATTCTCAAATTCTCGGATTTTCTTTTCCTCTACCTTTTATAGTCTCTTTCTTTAATGGTTAATTCTCCAATTCGGGTTGGTTGAATTTAATTCAAATAAATGAAATTTTTATAAATTGGGTTAGGTTCAAATAACTTAAAGTCTTATGGGTTGGATTGGTCAATGGGTTCCGGTGATACTCGACTGAGTTGAACCAAACCACGCTACTGTCATCTATGATCTTCGTCACGATGCCGCCGTTATCTGTACATGAAATCTTACCTTTACGTGAAATGTAAGAGTAATACATGACTTGAATATTTAAGAAATACTCGATAAATAATCTTACTATTGGAGTTTAAAAATGCCTACACATGCAAAATGGTGGGAGACTTATCCTTTTAACATAACCTTAAGTACACAAGATTTGTTATATAGTATTTCTCTACACATGACTCACGCATACGAGTTTGGGCTCATTAGGCAGGCTCGCACATATCTTGGGTCTAACTTGTTGGGCTAGCACTCATTAACGAGCTCTATGTTGAGCATCATGGAGGAAAAGGACACGCATAACATCTGATAAATATAATGTCATAAATCATAACGTGTGCATCCATAGTCATCAAAGTAGAGAAGTATCTTGATGCACCTGTAACACGCACATGTACGGACGTCTTTAAAAATGAAAAGTATTTTTAAAATACTTTTAAAATAAATAATTTTTTTTTTTTTTTTTTGGAAAGTTTGAAAGATATTTTTATTTATATTAGCAAAATTTTAAAATAAAAATGTAAGAAAAATAGAAAAGGAAGGGGTAAAAGAGTCATTTAGAGGAGTGCGTAATGTTGACTTGACATCCTTTATCAGTCTTGGATCTCTGGACATTAAGCGTGCATTTCGTCTTCCCATTCTCCACTGTTCTTCTACAGTTCCCTCTCCTCTCCTCTCTGCCTTCCATTTCCTTTATCTCTAACCTTTTCAATCTCTTTTTCCCATTCCCCTCTCGATCTTTCCACGATTTGGCTAAAAGGTGAGCGCCTGCTTAATTCTTCGGTTTCTTCTCCAATTCCCCTTTTAATTCTGCTTTTTCATTTCACAGCTTCCGTTGCTTTTCTTTCTTTTCTGTCTGTTTCCTTCTTTTGCTCGTTGGATTCTTTGAATTTTTCTGCTATTGGAAAAGAATGGTTGAATTCCCCTTTTAAGACTGGCGGCATTAATGGGTTTGATTTATCTTTTGCGATCTTTGGATATATCGATGTGATTCTGTGTTTTCGTTTCTAGTTTGATTGTGGAAGTAAGGATCGCTTTTCGGCTGAGCAAATTTAAATAGTTCAAAATAGAATATATGTTTTCATTGATGCTCCCTGTTGGGAATCGGGATTGTAGCATTTCTTCTGTAGTTCGTAGTTCTAGTACTCAGTGATTTGGTGGTGGAGGCTTTAATGATGAACACTCGATTGCTATCTTGCTATTTTGCAGGTAACTTAGGGAAGTGACTGGGAGCCATATAAGAACATTAATATGCCTTGGTCGGGTTCTACTGTGGATGTGTTCCACAAAGTTGTGCGCCTGAAAATCTGTTGCTGGGTTATACTATAATTCATTTCTTGTCCCGTTGAACATTTCCTACTTACGTTCTTATCAGCTTCATATCATCTAACCATGGGATCCAATCATTTTTTCATCATTGCCTCTGATATATACATCAGCTGAAGCCAATTTTAGGACTTCAATCTGTTTTTCTTCTTAGTTTATTTAAGATTTCTGATTCTGTAATTTTGTTTAGTTCCCGTGTTATGTTTGATGGTTGGTGTACTCTGAATTTCGACGAACCCGCTTGGCCTTTGTTACATTGTGTTGTCCCGTCTGGCTCATATTGTTTTCATCATCCTTAGCTTAGTAAAGGGTTAAAGAGTAGTTATGGTGTGCCAATCAGCGAGCCAAACACGATTTCGGGCTTTGAAATATGAAAATGGGATTGCAGGGAAGCCAACAAGAGTTGTTAAAGTGATTGCATGTTTTCAACCTCCACAGAATTGCCAGGTATGACCTTTTGATTTCTCTGTATATATTCATGGTTTATTAGTTTGTGTCACTGAAGATCATTGGCCTCCTGGAACCTTTATGTGTAATTTGCTGTGTTTTTTTTTCCTCCAGGCTGAGTACTTCCGTCAGTTGCTCAAACCTGTCACGTAGATCGATTTGCGATTTTTACGATAATCTTGAGCTGAAGTTTTTCACTTTTGTTCTTTTAATGGTTTGTTTCTGAAAGAATCAGCGCATAATTGAACAGCGGAAATCAGAGGCATATTAATCTAGTGGTAGGTTTTGCCAGTCTTGCTTATTTACTGCACCTGAAATGATCTCGAGCAACTTTTGTTTTTGGTCGCTTTCTGAAAAATTGATTTTCTTTTCATTGTGAATCTTAGGTGTTTGTTTTTTGTTGGATGGTTAAGACTGGAGATTCTTGGCCTCAGTCTGGGCATTCTGCTGGGAACCTGCCCAAATTTGATTGCATGAACGACTTGTTAAATCTCAGATTGCGATGTCTGAACCGAGACACTTGTATCACGTCTGCACAAACGGAATTTTGGGGTTCTTCTATTCAACAGGCTGGTTTGAATTCGGAACCGAGGAATGGGTTGCCGTATGGCTCTCCATCTTATTCGAGGACCATGTGTCCCAATGTACTTCCATGCCTTTTGAAGAAACAGTATGATTCATCTTTGGAACTTGCTCAAATAGCTTTACCTGGTTCAAATACTGAGTTTTCCAAGAGGAAATTCATTATCTTTGATCAGTCTGGAAATCAGACAAGTGTAATGTATAGTTCTGGTTCTGCTCAGATCCCCTTGTCGATTAGTGCGAAAAATTGCAGTCATGGCTTAAATGATGATGAAGAAGAAGAAGCTGCTAGAGATTTTGATATCAAAAGTTATTTATATCACAAAAGTCCTTCGACAAATGGAATTGTTGCTGGTGAGGAGAGCGAGATGCATGAAGACACTGAAGAAATAAACGCTTTGCTTTATTCAGATGATGACAATCACCGTAGCAGTGATGATGAAGTAACTAGCACTGGTCATTCTCCACCGCTGATTAAGGAACTTTATGATAAACAAATTGAGGAAATGAATGAGGAAGTTGCTAGTTCTGATGGCCCCAGAAAAAGGCAGAGATTGCTAGATGGTAGGCACAAGAACTTGTCAGATGCCCCTTTTTCAAAGAAAGTAGATGCATTTAACAACTACCAAGTTGATACGAAATCGAGTTACTCTGGCGACGATAGCCAAGGACATCTAATGGATTATGGTTCGGGGAAATTTTCATTGAAAAAAGATAAGTTACGAGAGACTTTGAAACTTCTTGAAAGCATGGTTCCTGGTGCTGAGGGCAAGCCCCCGACGTTGGTCATCAATGACGCTATAGACTACTTGAAATCTCTAAAGTTTAAAGCAAAAGCTATGGGGTTGGCTGCCACGCTACCTCGCTGTGGTGTGGGTCAAGGATGTCAGGATGGGAAAGCAAAAGTGGCGAGCAAAGATTTCTTTCCAGAATGATTGTTGAATTTGAAAAGTTGGGTTGGGTAGCTTTTATGGGACCCCATGGACATTAAGGGGCTGTATTATTGGGCTACTAAAGGAATTTAAGTGATATGCAGACACTGCTCTTTGCTTGCTGCCGTTGAAGACAAACTGGGTAATGTTGACTAGAAATGATGATTTACTTGCTTTTGGGGCACTAAAGATTGGAGGAATCACTGGGATTTGACAACTTAGGAGGTGACAATGGAGGGATTTGTTGTGTTTTTTTTTAGGGACCCCATGAATTTAGTGCATGCGCATTTGGTAACTTAGGCCCCACGGTCCACTCAATTCGACTCGACTCGCGTTCTCTATATTTTTCTCTGCCTTCTCTTTAACTTGTATGGATATATTATAAAGAAACACTGCAGATAATGTAAGAAATTGGAAAAGTGATCCAAGTGCAAGAGATTGTGAGAGTGTAGCAATGCGTTTCATGATGATATGGTGGGAGCTGCGCTGGAGTTGCCCTTTAATCAAAGATATGCTCTAAAGGTAAGCTTGTTTTTCTCTTTTTTCCTTGCAAAGTGGGAAGTGATTGCTTTTTGTACAGAAAGTTGTGGTGGTGGTGGTGCTTTGCTGCTGCTTGTGTGAACTTCCTCTGATGTTGGCTTTAGTTTTTAGATTTTGTTGTTTTTGATGGTCACTGTGGCCTTCCCTGTTGGTTTGTGAGTTTGAGTTTGAAAATGATGAATAATTGGTGGATGAATGTGTTGTTCTTAGTTTTCATTGTTTAATTCTGTCTGGTTTGCTTTGTTTGTACTACTCCCACTTCTATGTAATAATGATAATTGGATTTTGATGAAATTGGAGCTGTGTTTCTTGTGAGTTTTATGGACTTTTCTGTTGAATGGAAATAACTTCTGATTAATTGTGGATGGGACGCTGGAAAATATCATTATCAGTAGTTATGGAACACGATTTTGATTAGTATCGTTAGAATCCTACGTTGATTGGAGAGGAGAACGAAACACCCTTTATAAGGGTGTGGAAACCTTTCCTTAGCATACGAGTTTTAAAACCTTGAGGTTCGCTCAAAAGGGAAAGCCCAAAGAGAACAATATCTGCTAGTGGTGGACTTGGGCTGTTACAAATGGTATCAGGGCTAGACACCAGACGAGGTGCCAACAAAGAGGTCCTTTCTCGAAGGGGGTAGACACGAGACAGTGTGCCAGTAAAGACGCTGGGGCCTGAAGGGGGTGGATTTGGTGGAGTCCCATAGTACAAATGGTATCAGAGCCAGACACCAGACGGTGTGCCAACAAGGAGACTCTTCCCAGAAGAGGGTAGACATGAGACGGTGTGCCAGTAAGGACGCTGGGGCTCGAAGGGGGGTGGATTTGGTGGGGCTCCACAATATAAATGGTATCAAAGCCTGACACCGGACAGTATGTCAGCAAGGAGACTCTTCCCCGAAGAGGGTAGACACGAGACAGTGTGTCAATAAGGACGCTAGGCTCCAAAGGGGGTGGATTTGGTGGGGGTCCCACATCAATTGGAGAAAGGAATCGAGTGCCAACAAGAACGCTGGCTCCGAAGCGGGGTGGATTGTGAGAATCCCACCTTGGTTGGGGAGGAGAACGAAATACCCTTTATAAGGATGTGGAAACCTTTTCTTAGCAGACACGTTTTAAAATCTTGAGGGGAAGCTCGAAAGGGAAAGCCCAAAGAAGACAATATCGGCTAGCAGTGGACTTGGGCCGTTCAAGTATTGTCACAAAGACGAGTTAATACTCTACATGAATTGCATAGACGCTATGAGGCTGATTCTTGCACAACTACAACCGAATAAATGAGTAGATATTTCCTCCGTTCACAATCTAATGTTTCATTGATAAACCATTCTTTTAATGCGGGTGGAGGCTACATCAGTTTCAAATTACAATTACATTGCCGCATATTTATCCAAAAAAAGGCTTTTTTTTGAAGTTCTTAGCATGCATTTTCTAACCATAAGGTAAGGAATGCTTGTATGCTAGCACGTCCTACCGATCACTGCAAGTATTTACCTGCCTAAAGCCTGTGTGGTTACTTACTTAGATGATAAGTGCCTTCTGGAACTAGCTTTTCTATGTGCTAGGAGCTTCAAAATTTTTGAAATCTCTCTCTTGTCACCTGTGCTAGGAGCTTCAAAATTTTCATAATTTTTAGTCAATCACAGTAAGAAATAATCGAGTCCAAGATCGTCAAAAACTAAAACTTACAACAACAACAACAAAAATGATGTTCATCGGAATTCAACTTTTCGGTCCGAATCAACTCTAACTTCTTTCATAAAACTTTTGCACAATTCCTCCAATATCAACCTACTAAATACTCAGAACTTAATTCCAAGAAAAACTCTCGAATTTGAAAGAAAATCGGAATCATACCTTCCATAAGCTCTTTAGAGTTTAGAGCGTTTAGAACGCATTTCGACTTTCTCTATGTCTCTCTCTCAACAATCCCTAAACCTTCATATTCATTTTTTCTCTTTTTCTTTTCTTTCTTAAGTTTGAATTTAGAAGGAAAAATTAGGTTTTTAATTTCTTGTTCGAGTTTGGTGTTACACATACATACATATAGATTTCTCTCGTTCGTATGTGATTTCGAATAATTCATGTACTATTTTTCTACTAGAACATCGCATACTCATCCTATTAAAGACATACATAACATTTCAAGTCCAATATTTAGATCAAAATTTAAAGTTTAGATTTGGCTACAAAATAAGTACAACCTAAGACGTTAGACAACACATATCAGATCAGATCGGTTATCTTCAAAGAATCTTCCAAATTTGATGTGTTATTTTGAAAATTCAAACTTGGGACAGACATAGATGGGAAACTAACATGCATATGTTTTAAGTCTAAACTTTTATGTTCCAAATTTTTAATTTTTCGTACAACAATTATTGGGTTTTTGAAATTATACATGTTTTTGTCATAATTTGTTTTATTATAGTTTTCGAAACTTGATTTGGATTTTGAAAATATTTATAGAAATATTTTGAAAATAAAAACAAAAGGTTTCATGCCCTAAATATTTTGTTCAAGTTAAGTTTACATGATTAATTATTTGATAAAAATTTAAATGTGTTTAAATGTGATAATTAGTCTACTTCTTGATGATAGTGCTTTGAATACTCGTCAAGAAAAATTTACTTACGAAGTTAAGTAAAAAAAGGACAATTGTCACGTTAAAACCTAATGTTTTTTCGCTACTTTTCTTTAGAAAAAATCAAGCACAATTCTAAAAAGAGTGTTTGATAAAGGTTAGTAATGTGGGTGCTAAATAGATATCAATAGTGTTCGTTAAAAGAAATTACATCTTTGGAAAATTTGATATTTCACCTATAAGCTTAGCTAAAAAAGAAACTCCGAACCAGCATGGAAGTGGTTGTTGGAGTATGGAGCCTGTGACAATTTATAGTAAAAAGTTAGTATATATATGGTAGATAAGTATATCCCGTAAACCTAATATACTGTGGATGTACTTTTTCATGTACTTTTCATTCTCTATATTATCTTTCACTCTACATACTATGTTGTGCATACATGAAATCATCCATATAAACTTTTAATCAATATTTCTCTTTATTTATGTTCATCTATATCGAATGTGTGCGCGATTATTGTGTGATCCTAACCGTAGTAATAAAAGGAGTGGACGTGGATAACAGCCGTCCTCACAAGAACTCTCAAACACACCCTTTGATGGAGTTTTTCATTTCACAAAAAAAAAAAAAAAAAAAAAAAAAAAAAAAAAAAAAAAAAAAAAAAAAAAAAAAAAAAAAAAAAAAAAAAAAAAAAAAAAAAA
>NW_019272062.1:313558-339526 GCF_002738345.1 Cucurbita maxima
AAAAAAAAAAAAAAAAAAAAAAAAAAAAAAAAAAAAAAAAAAAAAAAAAAAAAAAACAACTTTGAAATCATGAAAAGACAAGGCAGAAGGACCCAAACATAGCGAAATGAAAAGATAAAAATTCATGCTTCAAATGAACTGACCTCATTTTTGTGAAGCAACAGACTGGAAATGCCAAGCAGAAAAGATAAGATCCTTTTCATGATATTGAGTTTCTCCACCTTCTATGTGTCTTTCTGGGCTTCTCTCCTGCTATTGTAACTTGATCAACCAATTCTTGGTTTTCCAATGCATTCATCTTCGTCAGTTTACTTAGTTTCTTCCATCCACTGCTCCATGATGATGTCTGTTTTTGCTTTAGGCTCTTCTCAAATTGCCTCTGCACATTCTCCAAATTGTTCTGGAGTTCCAAGTATTTCGTCTTGAGCGTTTCGAGTTCGAATTTCAATGTGTTTATATCTTTCTTAGCGGTTGTCCATCCTTCTTGGAATGACTGTGGTGTCCCTTCAAGTAGTGTTTTTCTGCTTGACGCAATAGGTTGATATCGAGACTCGCCAGCTTGTTTGATCGTGTTGTTGGCAATGGCATTGCTTATCTTCATTTGCTCGGAGTAGAGGACTTGAACGACGACTCGTAATGGGAGTCTTTCGTTTTGTGCAGCGTGCATGCAGGCATCAACGGACAACTTTTGGCAGTCCATCACTCGGCATAGCCGCTTTCTTTCATGCTCGGATAGCGTGGGATGTGCCTGTTGGTTTGGGGTAACAGGAAATGGACAACAATAAGAAAGTCAATGGAGATCCGTAGTCTAGTGAACTTGTTGCAGTTCTTTGTAAAGAGACTTTTGCATTACCATCCCTTTTATAATGTTTATGTCATATCCCAGAACGAAAGCATTCTATAAGGGTGTGGAAACCTCTTCCTAGCCGATGCGTTTTAAAAACCTTAAGGGGAAGTCCGAAAGGGAAAGCTCAAAGAGGATAATATATGCTAGCGGTGAACTTGACCCATTACAAATGGTATTAGAACCAAGTTTCAGGCGAAGTGCCAGTGAGGAGGTTGTGCCCCAAAGGGGTGGACACGAGGCGGTGTGCTAATAAAGACATTGGGCCCTGAAGGAGGGTAGATTGTGAGATCCCACCTCAGTTGGGAAGGAGAACGAAACATTCTTTATAATGGTGTAGAAACCTCTCCCTGGCCAACGCGTTTTAAAAACCTTAACGGGAAGCCCGAAAGTCAAAGCCCAAAGAGGACAAATCTGTTAGCGGTAATATTGAGCCGTTACGGTTTACAAACGTATCCAAATCTTTTTTTTTTTTTTTGTTCCTATGTCAAATGCTATGCAGTTCAAGTTATGCATATTTGCTCTGCATTTCCTTATTTTAGGGAGAAGAACACAATGATCATTAAAATATGAAACTCAGTCAATGGATAAAGAGATTTGCATTCAACGTACCTTCAGATACGAATCGATTGCACGATAAAGCCCGTCATCACACGATCTTGCCGATTCAGGCAGAGCCTCAGCCAAGACTTGAAAGTTTGTCAAGGAGAGATTTCTATCTCTAGCCACCTCTGTGAGATAGCTATCCACAAGCCTTGCTACACGCATCTTTGCATTTTGGCCTGAACTAGCAGTGGTTTGAGATTCTCCTAAGATATCTTTTCCCAAAAAGGATTGACTGCTAGCATTTGAAGCTTCTGATAGTTCTTGAATGAGGAAATGTTCCAAAAGCCTCTGAACAAGATCAACATCATAAATGGTCTCAGATGTGTTATAAGAAGGAATGAGAAGATCAGTAAGCGTGGCCTGTTCAAACTGCATCCCGACTCGTTTTTCGAGTTCAGTGGCTAAAGCAGGAGCAACCTTCAGCTCATTTGCCATTCTCAGAAGTTGCAGAAGAAAGCTACAAGAAACACTGTCCTTCTGTGGTGGAAGTATGCTGATCAGACTCTCGATAATCATTCTCCGTTCTTTCTCCTGAAGCGCCGAGATTTCGTCTTTCGGGTTTACCACAACCATATGAAGCCCACCATTCCAATTGTACTTGCTGTTACTGCCACTGCCATTGCCATTAATACAGTTCATGGCCTCAGTGCCTTCTCCATTCCCATCATTAACTAAACCAGGAAGCCATTTACATGCATAGTACATTATTGCAGCTCCAATCTGTTCATATCTCATCCCTTTCACCTTTATAGCAGTGATGACTCTCACAAAGTGATCAATCCTCAGGATTGATGCATCTTGGAACCACCAATCGACAGGAGCGGTATGGCTTCCACTTGGGATCGGCTCCTTCATCTCGTTCCATTTTGGATTCTGAATGTCCTGAGGCATTCCAGTGTAAGACCATCTCACTCCTTTTGGATTGGCACAGGCCTTCCAAGCTATGGAGTCACTACATCTTCTAACAATTTGAAGATTCTCCGCCCATGGTGAAAGATTCTCACAGCTTTTCAAAACGATAATCGAGTCGCTCCAAGACGACAGAACAACATAGCTTAAAAACGCTTCGGTTTTGAATATGAGGTTCCCTTCTTCATAATCTTCTGTCATTTCAAGATACTCAGCAGCACATCTCAGGCCAGCGATATTAGCCGCTATTAGATCAACAGGGACACCATAGCAGAACTTTGCTGCCAATAGAAACGCCTGGGCCCCTCCCGGAACATCATTCATAACAATCTTGCTCAAGTCTGGATCCCTTGATTCATACAGAATTCTTGTCATCTTCCCACTCCGAGAAAAGAGAAGATACTTCCCAACAAGAACAAATAACAAATCAAAACAAAACAAATGGTCAGAAAACTCAACTCCATAAAAACAGAGCCCCCAAGAAGGGAAAAAAAAAAAAAAAAAAAAAAAAAAAACCCAAATGTGCCATACCTTATGTAAATGGAAATCCACATCTTCAACTTGAACAAGAATATCACTAGGAATATCAGTTCCAACATGCCTAATCAAAACAAACCATAAAACTCAGTTCAAATTTGGAACAGACATTTCATCAAACACTTGATGTGCACTACACCCATTAACACAAAATGCGTACAATCCAAAAGAAAAACAGGCGAAATCAGTTTCTAAAGAAGTAACCATGAACGGCCTCGTTGCTCAAACCCATCAGCCTTGAGGCCATGTTTAGTTGGACTGAGGAGTTCACTGCCATATTCACGTCCCCTGACAAATTCAGACTCAGATTCCCACATGATTGAAAGGGAGAAGACCCTGAAAAAAGTTTGAATTGAAAATTTAGCTGAAGGGAACAAGAGGGGAAAACGATTTGTCAGAGTGGGGCAGAAAAGAAACAGAGATATGAAATCAAATGGAAGAAAATCCCCACATGGGTTGCGTGGATTTATGCTGGTTGAAATGTCGGCTTGGACAGTTGTTTGAATTCGATTAATTTTGCTCACGGGATGTGAATTGAGAGGGATTTCTACAGTATGCAATGTCATTGGATCCTTCTTTCTGCGTCTTCTTCTCTGCTCCGCCATGGACGTAATGTTGGCCTTCGTCTGTGTTCGACTCTGGTTTTCTGCCATTTTCAGAGGGCTTGAAGTTTGAACTATTTTTTTCGCGTGCTAAGCTGCAACAGGCGATTAACGTGCTGGAAAATTTATTAAAATGTGGAAAGATTTGTATAATTATTAGATATGTACATTTAATTTAATTCGCATCATACGTGAACGTTATACGATATGATATGTGTAAAGTATAATATGATACGTAGAAGATATGATATAACATATGTTTGATACGACGTGATATATGATATAATTGACATAATGCACAATCCCAATATACGCATGGAAAGTTATGATAAAAACGATATGATATAAAGGAAACGGTAAGAGATTGATACAACCTCATGCATCATTGTGTGTTCATGCATTGGAGAATATGCCTCTTTTATGATGGTACGAACGTGTATGCTACATGTCAAAAAAAAACGAGCATTACGTTCATCATAATGCTGCGACGATTGTTATTTCTAACAGGTGTCAAGACAACAACAGTTTTAGAGAATGCTAGCCCGACCAAAAAAGAGTCCAGGAGGTGTTCGAACTGACTGGTGGGTTCATACTTACACGTGTGGGTTCATATTTAAGCTTCTTACACATGTTGTAAAGCATAACCAATATACAACGCATGGGCCTAAACTTAAATCTACTTCGTTATTTGTCTACCAAATTGTATTAAGGAGACATTTGGAAAATGCACAATAAAAGTGTAAATACCTATCTAAGATGAAAGTATATAAAAGAGGTTTGGAACGTGCATGTAACCATGGACAACACGTCCTGGACAAGCAAGATCGAGATATTTGGCATGCGGCCATTGACAACACGCCTTGGATATGCATAACCATGACATCATCCCCACTCGATTGGTTGACGTTCCTATCAACCGACCCAAACAAGCAAGACTAGGACTCAATTGGTTGACGTTCCTATTAACCAATTCAAACAAACAAGACTAGGACATCTATCATGCGACCATAAGCAACATGCTTTGGACAAGCATGATCGTATCATCTATTATACTTCTCATTTAATTTCATTGTTAATGGTCTACTTAGAAGTGTACATGGATCGGGTTGGGTTAAGGAAATTTTTTGGATCAACCCAAAAGTTCGAGTTAGATTGGGTTGAGGAAATTTTTTGGACCAACACAAAAATTCGAGTTTGTTGAATTGGTAGCCCAACTCAACTCAACCCTTTGTTTATCGTTCGGTTATTAAAAAAATATTTTTTAAAAAAACTTTATTTATCTACCCTTCTTAATTATTCAATACAATCTCTCTCCGATAAAATATATTAAAAATTCACAAACAAATATAGATCAATCTATCAATTAAAAATAGTATAAAATAAAAAACATTAAAATAATAATTTGTAATTCCACCAAATTACCACTTTTCCCACTTTAAAAAAAATCAAAAGTTTTGTTAATATATTTTATAAGATTTTGTTCGGTTCGAATCAATTCAAAATTTTGTCCAATAAATCCGAAACCCAAATTGAATCTTTTTTGTTTCAGAAAACTCCTAACCCAGTTTCTATAATTTGAATTGGGTCGGTTCGAGTTGTTGGGTTCAATGTACACCTTAAATCTACTTGTGCAATATTTTTTTGAAAATATTTGAAGCATCTTATCGAATTCAAAGTGTCAAATCGTGAATAATGAGACAATTTCAAAACAAATAATCAATGTCTTTGGGTTTGAAGCATGTCTAAGAAGTAGAGGAGGAGATGATATAAAGTTGAATCATTTGGGACTTTGAGGACAATATATGATAGGATAAATGGTCGTACGTTATGATCTACCTTTGTGAGCTTAAGGCGACATGCCCATGTGACTTCAATGTTTTGTTTTGTTTTTTTCCTTCCTTTTCTACTTCGTTCTCATTTGAAATATGTTAAAGTGTGCAATAACCCAAGAACAAATGAAGTCCTTCTCGATGAAGTTCGAAATCCTTTGTTTTAGAAAGGAAAGTGTCTTAATGTTGTGTGACTTCTAGTTGAGTTCATTAAGTACAATTAGCGTTCGAGAATGTGAAACCCGATTAAAAAAGTGGTATATGTATTAACCGCACCATATCCGAATGAGAGCAATCCTAAAGATAGAATCACTAAAAAAATGCTTGAAATAAAAACTATAATCTATACCAACAAGGTACATTTTCATTTTTGATAGCTCAAAATTATCGGAGCTTCATGGTCACTAAAAAATGTTTGAAATAAAAACTACTATACGAGGCTTCATGATTAAATATGTTTGTGGGGATTTTTGTAAAATGCATGTGAGTAAGAACAAAACATGTTAGAATGATTCATGTTGGTATGTGGAGATAGTTTTCAATCTTAGAAACAACAAGTATCATGACCATATCACATAGGTTATAGAGGAATGTCGGGGCCATTAGGTATTAGAGAAACTTGTCTTTATCTTGAGTTCGACATAAATAAAACTTGACTATATTTAATGCAACTTTATTTTAAAGTTTTTCTTTAGTCTCGGATTCATATCAAAATTCTAAAAACAAAGATATAAATAAGTAAAAGTAGTGTTTATTATTGGCAGAGCGAGAAATTGCTTAGTATTTATATTAAACAGGAAATTGAGCGGGGACGAGATTGGAGACGAGATTATATATCTCGTCCCCAGCCCCTCCGCTCCCTTCCCATTCCCCGTCTAAACGCAGAATCCCCACCCTGTTCGGGCAGGTCCCACAAGTAAAATGTGAAAACAAAATAATAATGACAGAAACAATATCTTTTACTCAAAATTCAGAGCATAGGAGACAACATTTGAAACCTGATGGTTCAAAACAAGATAAGACTAAGTTAAGATTTAAACCTACCGCTATGCTTCTGTGGGTTCACAATTCTTCAAAATGGTGACAAAACTGTTGGCTTTCTCCTTGAAGCCAGCTTCAACAAACGCATTTACAAGCCTGTTACAAGCAGAAACATCAAAATCTCCAGTACTTGATTGTTTCCATTGATCAATAACTTCACCAATTTCCTTCAAATGATCAAGCATCAGGTAACAAGATAGAATGCAAATGTAGTTTCTGCTCGTCATTTTTTGCTTTGTCATCCTTAATGATCTCCAAATCTCATCAACTTTGTCTTTGTTTCCCATACCAGCATACAAGATAATGAGGAGGTCGTATGTGATCCATTCTCGTTGCGTAATGCCACTCTCAGACTCGACTACGGAGTTCGACTCGGAATGCAATAGATGAGCTGATGTAATGTATATGTTGACGAGATTGATATATCGCACCCAGACTTCATTTGAATTGGGGTTGCGAGTCATCTCATCGAGAATCTGTCTAACGCCATCAATATTTAAAGTTGCAGCTAGAGAGCTGATCCAAAGATTATACGTGAAAATGTCAGAATGGACCTTGCTTTGTTTCAGGTCGTTGACAATCGAGGATACCTTTTCTACTTGCCCGACCGATGTGTACAAAGTCATCATCTCATTGAATGGAAGGGCAGTGAGAGGTATACCTGACTCCTTCATTTTTTCATAAAGAGTTTCTGCCTTTTCAGTCAATTTGGATCCCGAAAATGAGTGAAGGAGAGAAGTATAAGTTTCACAAGTTTTGGCGTCGATTGGCAGACCTTCAAAGTATCGTTCAGCAGCATCGATGCCGAAAACTTTCGTCATCAAGTCAATGCGGATTGCAAAGTCAGAATCGGATAACTCGTTTTCATTATGAGACACCATCCATTCTAAAATCTGCAGGCAAGTATGATAAACAGATAGTCAGTTCATTGTAAATAGAGAAGATGGCATAAAAGCCCCTGATCAGTGTTTACAGATTATGAGCCAAAGAAAATGACGGTGTTCTTCTAACCATTTTCTTACCCTTTTCACAAATGAGAAATAAGGAAGATTTTAGCAGACATAAAATTCAATTTCACTTGTAGTACAATGCAACTTGAACCCTTATTCTTGAATATGAGCATATAATTATATCATTAGTAATTTTATGCAGCCGTGTATGCTTTACAGGAACATTCAATGAAATTCTTGAACCATTTAATTGAACTTTTGGAATATGTGAGCTATGTTCTTGAAGGATTAAGGAAGACTCTAAACAGGAACTTTGAGATCCCACATCGATTGGGGAGGCGAACGAAGCATTCTTTATAAGGGTGTGAAAACCTCTCCCAAGCAGACATGTTTTAAAAACTTTGAGGGGAAGCCCGGAAGGGAAAGCCCAAAGAGGACAATATCTACTAGCAGTGGGCTTGGGACATTCCACATGGTACTAGAGCCAGACACCTGGCAATGTGCTAGTGAGGAAGCTGAGCACCGAAAGGGTGTGGACACGAGGCAGTGTGCCAACAAGGACGCTGGGTCCCAGAAGGGAATGAGTGCTAGCGAGAACACTGGGTCCCGAAAGGGGGTGGATTGTGAGATCCCACACTAGTTGGGGAGGAGAACAAAGCATTTTTCATAAGGGTGTGAAAACCTCTCTCTAATAGACACATTTTGAAAACCTTGAGGGGAAGCCCGAAAAAAAAAAGCTCAAAGAGAACTTTTTCTCATATGGACCAGAAATATACTTTTTGCATTTATCTCATTACAAAACATTTGTTGAGTATATCAGTCGTGGAATTTCTCTCCCCTATATGTGGCATAAAGGGCAAGATTGAGACAGTGGTACTTCGGCAGGGCAAGATATGGGCCATATCACTTTGAGACTAAGACTTACTGCTGCAAATATCCAAGCCTATCAACACATTGGTGTCTACTCCCTCTAAAATTAACTATGGTCCCATAGAAATTGTAATAGCCCAAGCACACCATTAATAAATATTGTCTTTTTTGGGCGTTCTCTCAAAATTTTAAAACACGTCTGCTAAGGAGAGGTTTTCACACCCTTATAAATAATGTTTCGTTCTCCTCTCCAACCGATGTAAGATCTCACACTCCACCCCCCTTCAGGGCCCAGCGTTCTCGCTGGCACTCGTTTCCCTCTCCAATCAATGTGGGATCTCACAATTCACCCCCTTTTGGGGGCCAGCATCCTCGCTGGCACATCATCCAGTGTCCATCCCCCTTCGGGGCTCATCCTCCTCGCTGGCACATCGCATGGTGTCTGACTTTGAAACAATTTGTAACAGCCTAAACCCACCACTAGCAGATATTTTCTTCTTTGGGCTTTCCCTCAAAGTTTTAAAACGCAGCTGATAGGGAGAGGTTTCCACATCTTTGTAAAGAAAGTTTGCTTCTCCTCTCCAACCGATGTGGGATCTGGGCCCAGTGTCCTCGCTAGCACTCACTCCCCTCTCAAATTGATGTCGTTCCTCTCTCCAAACGACGTGGGATCACACACAATATTGTACCAGCTCATAATTTTGCCCCATGTTACCAACGCCAGTTCAACAACGTATTGGCCACCCCTCTCCTTGTACTGGAATTTGCTCTTTCAGTTCTGGACATTCTTGGGAAGGAGTAAAATAAAGCCTTGTCTAAGCATGCCAACTAAGCAAATTGCATAAACCTCTTCTCCTTCATCTGGTTATCTAGCTGCTAAACCATTCGAAGTTAGGGACCAGCTCCAATTCTATCATTCTCAAGTTTTCAATACCATTTAAAGTTTTTATGATATACACGGTTACTCAGATTCTCCCTCAAAGATATATCTGAAGCCATATCTTTCTGCCTTCAATTTCATGCTTTCTTTGACAATTTGACGAGAAACTCAAATGCCTACAAAGTAAGGGTGAGTTTAGAAGCATCCTTATTGCACTCAATCAACTAGGTGTTTTCTTCCACCATCCTGTCCTTGGCTTCATGTTCATCAACAAAACCCGTGTGTTGAAAAGAAACACCAACAGGTGATTTTAAAAATAAGACGAAGAAGAAGAAATGAATTTTCCTTAATAATGAAATAATACAAAAGGCATGAAAGACTACAAAATACCCTAGAAGCTAACATAAAAGCAACCCGATAATGCCACGATCAAAAAGAACAAATAATAATAATTACGAAGACGGGTTCAAGTAGAAGTTAATACAGCTACCCTCACCCAAAATTGTCGATTTCGACAAAGCATTGGTCCGACAAAATAGTTCCTTTATTTCTTTCTATTCGCTAAAAGAACTTCCATGCATGACCTGTTTCAAGACATCTTCAGTTGTCTTGGAACAACACTGAAGGCTAAAGGTTTTTTTGAGCAAAAAGAACCACCTAACAAAGGGTGCTTGTGCAAATTATACGAGTATTTGTATAGTTTGTATCGAACTCCAAAATGTTTGATTGGAAGGCACAAACATTTTGGTTCGCAGACATACAAATCTTCTTGTTTTAATATTAAAAATAAGGTTAGAGAGTATACTTCACTCTCGAAGACTTAACCAACTAGACTATAACTAAGAATTACATATACAAACTTCCTCAACCGTGTTTATACAGACGACAAGTTCTGTAACGGCCCAAGCCCACCGCTAGTAGATATTGTCCTCTTTGAGATTTCCCTTTCAGGTTTCTCCTCAAAACTTTAAAACACGTCTTCTAGGGAGAGGTAACGTGTCTACTAGGGATTTGTTCCTCTCTCCAACCAATATAGGATCTCACAATTCACCCCCCTTCGGGAACCAGCATCCTCGTTGGTACTCGTTCTCTCTTAAATTGATATGCGATCTCACCATCTACCCCCTAGAGCCCAACGTCCGCATTGACACATTGCCTGGTGTCCACCCCCTTCAAGACTCAATGTCCTCGTTAGCACACCGCCCAGTGTCTGCCTCTAATACCATTTGTAACGACCCAAGCTCACCCCTAGCAGATGTCCTTCTTGGGCTTTCCCTTTCGGGCTTTCCCTCAAAGTTTTTAAAACGCGTCTACTAGGGAGAGGTTTTCACACCCTTATAAAGAATGTTTCGTCCCTCTCTCCTCTCTCCAACCGATGTGGGATCTCACAAGTACATAAGATAAGTTAAATTTTACACAGAAGACAGCTTACACTTAACTCCAGCATTTTTTATTTAGCTGAAAATTTCGAAGCATTTGTCCACTTCCACTTATCTTCGTGTTTATTTACATAGGGGTAGGAGCGCACATTTGATTTGATTTCGTTGAGAGTTGCCACAACAACACTTAAAGAACCACAGAAAAATTTTCTCTTTCATTTTATTACTGCCATTTATCATCTGATAACAGAATACTGTAAGAAGCAAGAAGAAAACAGATAAACTAATACCTCAAGAGCGTGCTTATACCGCTGAAGCCTTCTGAGTTCTTTGGAGATGTTCCGAAGCTCAGTGATCGTAACTTGATTGCCCTCACTCGTCCATCTCTGAATAACGTTGATAGCACTTCGCTTGGGAAGTCTGAGCCGAAATATTCTGCTCTTCAAGTCATTGGTTTCTTCAGAATTCACTGATTCATCAAGCGATTCACTCCTCAGTGCTCCATGAGAGCAATAGTTCGAAACACTGGCTTCATTGAAGACCGGGATCGCTTTGAAACTTTGATTTAAGAAGCCTCTATTCCTGAATTTTCTAGGGTTCAGATCGATTTACACAAATCCTCAAATAACGAAGAAAGAACGAAATTGCATTGAAATTAAGAACAGCCATACTTACCGATTTAAGGAGAGGAAGAGAGAGCGAGAAGCCATGGAAATGGATCCTTCACTTGGTGACCCGATCTCCGTTTAGCTGATTATCGAATCTGCCACGAGTTTGTAGGCTTTTGAACACTTGGGAGGCAATAGTCGTAGAGAGTTATTAAATTATGTATTCTTAAGAAATAGCTCTAACACGTGTCTTTTAGGAAAAGATTTTCATACTCTTACAAGGAATACTTTATTTTCTTCTCCATCGGATATGAGCTTTCACACTTAGAGTGCCCGTTAAAGTCTCCCACGTAAATTCTAGGATGATCATTACCCCTTAGACGAGGAATCCATAACATCAAACCGTGAATCAAAAAGTGTGACGAGAACTTGCTTTCTACAATAACAAAACAGCAATCTACCAGCGACATTTTCTTTTTGTAAGAATGTCATAGGACTCTAGATCTTGTACCATTCCATATAGTCATATGAATCTACCATAAATCTCGGCTCCTCATTGTTGGATCCAATGAGACCTCAATAGAAGAAAAGTTATATCGTGAGGGAATGGTAAAAAGAAACTCATCGATTAGTGAAATAAAACATGAAATCGTAAGCTTTGAAGCAAGGGGAGGAAACACTACTCCTCACTTCGCAGACGTTCACACTCACAAGAATTGGAACTGTAAATATTGGATCGGCTTTCGAGTCCACGTCCCTTGTTTATATAGGTTGGGTGATTCTAGAGGCTCGTTCGTAAAAACTGTTATACCATACCAAATTGACTCTAATGCATGCCTATTTGAAGAATGAGTCACTGTGTTGTATAAAGTATGTATGTAAGCCAAATAAAGAATACAATATTTTAGCACACTCTAGGTAACTCTAAGTTTGGTGGACCAAATTTGTGAGATCCCACGTCAATTGATAGGGAGAAAGACATCGATTGAATACGCTGATCCCGAGGTGAATTGTGAGATCCTACGTCGGTAGAAGAAGGAGGAAACTCAAAAAAATCATACTCATTTAAAAACTTTTGAGGGGAAACTCGAAAAAATGAAGCATAAAGAGGACAATATCTACCGTAACAATTTAATCTCTAACTTTTAGTTATGAAATGAATTAATCGTTTTGTCTTATAAACACATTAGTGATTAAGTTATCTTCAAAACCGCTCTCAGATATGATTTTGATTCATTCATGCGGTAACTGAATATGAACTTTACTATCAACACAATTTTATTAGCCACTTTGTGGAGAAAGACAAGGCATTATAATCATCATCATGGATAAACAAACATTTGATATCATCCTAAAATTATTGGAAAATTTCTTGAGTTCATACCCAGATTTCCTCACTCTCTCACTCACTCACCCACTCACCAAACAACAGATATCATCTTAGTTAAGTTCTTCTTAATGTTCATGATATTCATGTAATCTGGGCAGCCATTTTCACAAACTTCACAATAAACATTATGAACTTAGAGACCTCTCAGCTTTCCAAGAGTTCCCATGGACATCCCCATCTTCAGAGACGCCTCACAAAAATGGATATCAACTATGATTGGAGCTTCTCATCAGAAACCCCCCACTGCAAGAAACTGACCTGTTCATACTCCCCTCTGATTTCTCCGAGCAATTCCCATTTCTCTGCTCCGATTCACCTTCCCAATCCATTTTTTCATTAACAACAGCAAGAACAGAGCTGATTCGAAGAGCAGAGGGCAAATCTAAAGACACGGATCTTCTCATCGCCTGATTGTCACTTTCTAAATGGATTTCATCCTGTTCTTCGTTTCTCATGGAACTTTCCCCTGAATTGGCGCCGTTTTCTTCTTCCTCCTGTAAATTCGCCATCTGGGTTTCGGCCGGAGGTGGTGTCGGTGTCGGTGGCGCGGAGTGAGCTACGACGGGAGAGCGGCACATGGGGCAATTGGTGTGGGATCGAAGCCAAGTATCGATACAGGGGAGATGAAAAGCGTGGCTACATTTTGGCAAGAGCCTTAAAGTTTCATCCTCTTCGAATTCGCTTAAACAAACAGAGCACTCTGTTCCGTCGATCAAACCCTCGCCGGATTTGAATTTGCAGACGGCGATGGCGTCGATAACAGCCGGCGGGAGGCCGATGGTACGGATATACCAAATGGGGTGATCCAAAACAGGGCTGTGGTGGTGGTGGTGATGGGTTGGGGGCGGTGGGGAATCGAGGCGGCGGATCTGTCTACGGCGGGCGGAGTAGAAACGAGCGTAGACGGCGTAGCAGAGGACGAGGAGGAAGGTAAAAGAGAGGAGAGCGATGGTTAAGGTAACCAAATTGGAGAGTTTATGCGGTGATTTGGCGGCGGAGGAGGGATTGAAATTGTCAAAATCGGGCGGCGGGATTGAAATAGAGATGTAAGAACAGAGTGTAGGGCATTTTTCGAGGCAATCGGAGAAGCAGGAATCGGAAGGGTGATCGAAGCAGTCTTCAGGGCAGAATTTGTTGAGGTCGTCGTCGGAGTCGTCGGAGAGAAGCTTTCTGGAAGAGAGGAAATCCATGGCGGATTTGAAGAACAAAGGAGGTGGAGATTGAGAAGGCGGCGGCGGTCGATGGAGAGGAGTGGTTCATGAAAGTAGGTCACCGAAAGCTTTGAATGTCTGGATTGGATGTTTGTTTGTTATGAATGTTGACTTTTTTTTGGCGGTGGCAATGGATTGAATCAAGGTTTCTCTCTACTAATCTATTATTTGTCACCGGCCATGAAATAGGAACCAAGAACATCACTACCATTCTCGATACCGTGTTCACATTTTAGAGGAACACGATGAACAAGACTCTCTATAATGATATGATATTGTCCATTTTGAGTAGCTTTGTTTTGAGGTTCCATAAAAGGTCTTGTAACAATGGAAATAGTATTTTTCTATTATAAACTCATGATCATTTCCTAAATTAGCGGAGGTGAAACTTTCCTCCAACATAATCTGGAATTCTTATAAGCCAAATCTTTTTAATAGATCATTGTGGATAATTAACCCGTTTCAAAAACTATATCAACTCTTTGAAAAACTTCACTCCACTCATGGTAGTTGGCACCTAGTCAACAAAACCTACCCACACCGGTCCAAATGGGTTCGTCTAAGGATGTATATCATAAATATTATGCAATCAACTCACTACTGGTGCATAAGTGAGTTTCGTGTGTGTTTGTTCGGTGATACATAAGTGGGTTTCGTGTGTGCGCATGTGAATTCAATTATTCTTTATATTTTAACGTTTTTCAGTTAAGAATTAGGTTAATTAAGAGAGAAAACAATCTAGATTTCTATTAATATCGAGAATATATTTGAGATCTCAAATTGATTGGAGAGGGAAACGGAGCATTATTATAAATGTGTAGAAACCTCTTTCTAGAAGACGAGTTTTAAAACCATGAGGCTAACAGTAATACATAAGAGGCAAAAATGGACAATATCTGCTAGTGATGGACTCGGAATGTTACAAATGATATGAGAGTCAAGCACCAAACGGTGCGTCAACGAGGATGTTGACCCCTCAAAGGGTGGATTGTTAGATCCCACAGCAGTTGGAGAAGGAAATGAAGGTATCAGAGCCCGACACCAAACGGTGTGTCAACAAGGACTCTGGCCCCTAAGGGGGTGGATTGTTAGATCTCACAGCAGTCGGAGAAGGGAATGAAGGTGTCAGAGCTCGGCACTAAACAGTGTGCCAGCGAGGATGCTAGACCCTAAGGGGGTGGATTGTTAGATCCCACAGCGGTCGGAGAAGGGAATGAAGGTATCAAAGCCCGGCACCAAGCAGTGTGTCAGTGAGGATGCTTGCCCCCAAGGGGGTGGACTATTAGAGCCCACAACGATTGAAGAAGGGAATGAAGGTATCAGAGCCTGACACCAAGCACTGTGTTAGCGAGGATGCTGGTCTTAAGGGGAGTGGATTGTTAGATCCTACATCGGTTGGAGAAGGAAACAAAATATTCTTTAGAAGAGTGTGAAAACCTCTCTCTACTTGACTGAAATCTTACATCGGTTGGAGAAGGGAACAAAGTATTCTTTATAAGAGTGAGAAAATCTTTCTCTAGTAAACGGGTTTTAAATCATGAGGTTGACACGACATGTAACAGGCCAAAACAGATAAGGAATGAACACAAATTTAAAGCTACATAAAGAAATCCACACTTAAAAGCTAATATTAGCAATACATTTGAACTTGGAAGTAACCCCAAAAGAGAAACTACAAGGGCCACAAGGCAATCAAATTAAGGCTTCTAAGCAACAACAATCCATCCTCTGCCGTTTCATCATCTTCAAATCCTCTGACCCTTTACTTTCTTGTGTTCATCCGCCGTGTCGTCTTTGGAGATTCTCACCGGATAGGCCGCCGCCCGCCGTCCGTCATGTCGTCCAACTCTGGTCATTTCTGGAGCTTCACAATCCTCAGATTCCGAAGCTTGCTTCTTCAACTTTCTCATAAGATAAACACCTCCGCCCCCGCCGGTGGGTGCCGTCGTCGTCCGGTATCGGAGCCGCCGCAGAGCTCCTCCGTTGCCGTGGTTCCGTACAGCTTCCGTTCCTTTGGTCTGTCGTCCCTCCTCAGATCTTATTGTCCCAGGTTCGTTACTTCCGTTTAATGTGTGGTTCTGTGGTAAATTAATAAAAATAGTTTAAATAATACTTTTAATAAATGAAAATCCTTCCGAAAATTGATATTCAAAGCTTTATAATATTTTTTAAATACTTTTACAGAAAAATATTTAATATTAATATATTAAACTTTTACAAAATATATATATATATATATATATATATATATATATAATTATATAATTAATATTTATAAAATTTGAAATTATTGAAACTATTATAAATTGGAGTTATTTATTTATTTATTTATTATTTTGGATTGAATGAATTTAGGGCAAAATGGATATTTGGGTCCCTATTGTCTCTCTTTGTACCTAGTTGGAATAAATGGCAAGCTCTTGAAGGTATATATTTCATTTATTTCTTAAATTATTCTTTATAAATAATTTTACACCCTAACATATAATAATCCAAAATTATATTTTTAAGGTTAAATTAATTTTTAAAAATACCATTAAATTTTTATATTTGGTTTAAAAAACCAACTTTTAATTAATTAAAGGTTCTTATGAAACATCCCATTTTAAAAGTTTTAAAAATTTTATATCAAACGCGCTTTTTCGAAGAATCCTGCACCCATGGGCATACGGCCTGGCAGGCCTTCCCTTTCCGCCGGAGCTTCATGGGCGTTGCCCTGTTCCCCAATCAGATGTTTGGATGTGAGCTATACTCCGCGAGGAGCCAAACGGGCGTATGGCCTTGCCATTTGACCTCTCTTCCCGTGTGACTAGGAATGGTATGATATGGTCCACATAAGTGGACATGACTTTGCTTTGGAAGGCCTCATACCAATAAGTTAGTATTCCTCACTTATAAACCCATGATCATTTCCTAAATTAGCCGATGTGGGAATGGAGTTAATATTCCTCACTTATAAACTCAAGATCATTCCAACCCATAATCATTCCTCACTTATAAACTCAAGATCATTCCAACCCATAATCATTCTCTAAATTAACCAATGTGGGAATGGAGCTAGTATTAGCCGATGTGAGAATGGAGTTAATATTCCTCACTTATAAACCCATGATCATTCCCTAAATTAGCGAACTTTCATCATCCAACAAAATGAATTGTGATAGCTACGAAATGCCCTGCATACTATAAATTGATGTGTTATTGATCCTGAATGGTTAGACGAAGCGGAAAAAGGGATCGAAGAGGCGGAGCATGTAGCAGAAGTAGTAGAAAAGGTAGCAGAATTAACAGAGAAGGTATCAGCAGAAATTGGGGAGAAGCTTCCTGAGAAGAGTAGGATGAAAGATGCAGCTGAAGCTGTAGAGAAGTATTCCAAGGAAATTGCCCACGATGCTCTCCTTGCACAACACATCCTTCACAAGGTTTCATATTTATTAATTACCAGCTATGATATGATATTAAAAACTTCGATATTGTCCACTCTAATCATAAGCTCTTCGGAGGCCTCATATATCAATGAAGAGACCTCGTACCAATGACCTTGGGTAATGGAGAAACCGAATACTAATTGTCCCAAAAGGCTTTCAAGCCTCATACCAATGAAGAGAGTACCTCTCATGGCTTTTTCAGACCTCATACCAATGGAGAGAGTACCTCTCATGGCTTCTTCCGGCCTCATACCAATGGAGAGAGAACCTCTCATGGCTTCTTCAGGCCTCATACCCATGGAGAGAGTACCTCTCATGGCTTCTTGCGGCCTCATACCCATGGAGAGAGTACCTCTCATGGCTTCTTGCGGCCTCATACCCATGGAGAGAGTACCTCTCATGGCTTCTTCCAGCCTCATACCAATGGAGAGAGTACCTCTCATGACTTCTTCAAACCTCATCCCAATGGAGAGAGTACCTATCCCAATGGGAAGAGTACCTCTCATGGCTTCTTCGATAGTATTCTTTAATAGACTCATGATCATTCCTTATATTGGCTACTTCCAGCCTAAGTTCTCATGACTATGTTTGAGTTTTCTCAAAATTGTTCTCAGGACTGATTTGGGTTTTCTCAAAACACCCTCGTACCAACGAGAGTATTCCTAGATTATAAACTCATAATCATTCCTTAAATCGGTCGAGGCGTGACTTTCATCCAACATCTCCTCATGTTGGATGATGAGTCCCACGTCGGTTAATTTAGGAGGGAATAATCATGGAGGCTTTGTGGGAAAGCCCAAAAACAAAACCATGAAAGCTTAGCTTATGCTCAAAGTGGACAATATCATACCATTGTAGAAAGTTGTCTCGTCCACTGGTATGATAAACTCACAATAACAGCTAAAAAATCACACCGTATCAAATAATCGTTTAAAAAAAAACTAAAAAATTATTATTAAATATTATTAATTTCTTTCAATATTTGATTGTAGGTGGAAGAATGGAAGCAAAAGCTAGACAAATCAGAGGCAGATATTAATGAACAGATGAAAAAGATAGTAAATAAGTGAAAATATTATTAATCAATTCTATTTCAATTAGTTCTTATAATTATGTAATTAATTTTTAGTAATTTCAATACTATAAAAAATAAAAATAAAAATGTTAATATAAATTTAAAAAAAAATACTTTATTTCCAACACTAGACTGAAATTCTAAAATTCAGAACTGATCTTATAATCATAATCACAACAAAAATAAAATAATATAAATTTAATTGAAAAAAAAAAAAACAAATTAAACCAAAAATCTAAAACAAAGCAGCAGCTAAAATCCCAACACCAACAGCCATAGATCCAGCAAATCCTGTACCAATAATACCGGCGCCGCTTTCCGCCGGTGCTGGCGCTGAAACAGGGGACTGCGCAGGGGCCGAAGGAGATTCAGAAAGAATCGGGGACGGCGCCGGCGCCGGCGACTTCGAGTGGGTGTGGTGGTGCCCCGCCATAGCCGGAGAAGCTACCAAGGCAACGAGCAGAAGAACAACAAGGAAGCTTCTGGAGGCCATCGGAAACAGAGCGAAACAGAGCAAAGCAGAGGAAAACAGAGCAAAACAGAGCAAAACAGAGCAAAACAGAGGAGCTTGGTTGAATATTGCTGTAATGGGTTTGGTTTGGTGAAGAGGAGGAGGGGAAGGGGGGGGATTTATAAGGGGGGGTGGGAGAGATTAGGCCGTTGGATTTGATCGGAATTTGGGGCGGAAGAGATCTCGAGGGGGAGGATTGGACGGTGGGGATTGAGTGAATTGGGAGTTTTTTTGAGGGTTTTTAGCGTGGGGAGTTGTAACGGTCGAGTGATCGACGGCTATGGTTCAGTAGCCGTTGGATGAGAATGGCTGTCTTGGTAAATGAAGCCAATAATGCAATCTGTCACAGATTCTTTTCTGTTTTTAGAAAAATGAAATTTTAATTTTTGAAAAAAATGAAATGCGTTTCTTTTATTATTTGTCTTTTTTCTTTTTTGAAATTTTTGAGTTTATCTATTAAGTAATTTTAGAAGGGAAAAAATAAAAAATAAAAAAATAGTCTTAAAATTTTGTGCTTTTTAGAGCGTCCATAATTTTTAAATATATCAATTTTTTTTTTTTTTGTATTTTAATTTACGAAATTAATAAAAATATTGTAACTCAAAAATACTTTTTAAATTTTCAAATTTTTTTTAATAATACTATTCAACTAAAAAAAATTAATAAATATTTTTATCATTAATTTTAAACTTTAATATTTTGTTTCAAATACTCATTTAAATTGTTAAAAATATTTCAGAATTTTATAAAACTTCCTTTAAACACTTGAAAAATACTTTTAGTACCATATTTTGAAAATACTCCTGAACTTAAAAAAAAAAAATTACATTAATATTTTTAGAAAAAATAATTAAATTTTTTTAGAGATGATCTATGAGGTTTGAATAGACGGTTTCTACCATCTGATAGATGTTTTTTTTTTTTTTTTTCAGTTTAACTATTAAGTATTTTAGAAGGAAAAAAAATTAGCCTTTAAATTTTTTATGCTTTTTAAAGGGTCCATAATTTTAAAACTATCAAAGAAATTCTTGTATTTTAATTTTTGAAATTAATAAAAATATTTATAAACTTTTTTTGAAATTTTCAATAAATTCTTAAACTAAAAAAAAAAAAAAAATCTTACCCGTTTAGTTTTGGATGAAACCGTTAATATTTTGTTTTAAAAATAAATCTAAAACAATAATTTAAATGTGGTTGAAAGTTAAATAGTATTTTTAAACTATCTAGTTTGAAGTATTTTTGTTTAAAGTATAACAATTTTTATCCAAATGTATTTTTGAAAATTTTTAAAAATTTAAGGATAATATTGAAACTTTTAAAAGTTTAAAGAGTAATTTTGAGACAAAGTGAAGTTCAAAAACATTTTATTAATTTAGTCTTTTTAATATTATACTGATAAATATTCATGTCCAATATCTGTTCGTAATTTTTTTAAAATGTTAATACAAAGTTAAAAAATAAATAATTTACTTGATACACAATAAAGAACGTAAAAATTTATTAGATATAAATGCGAAAGTTTAGAAACCAAGCGAAGAAACCAAGCGAAATTGTTTAAAATTTATGGACTAATCGCCCAAAATTAAATATTCAAAAACAAAATATGTAATTTAATCAATAATAAAATATTTAATAACATGACAAATAAAAAAAAGTCATAATGTATTTCAATTAAATTATTGTCATGACCTTTAAAATTGTGAATGATATTTATTTTTTTGACATGGATATTACATTATTAATTTGATTTTAGGAAGAATTTTGATGATAAGGTCAATAAACTAATTAGGATATGATAATTTACTATAGTAAGAGTTATACACCTAACAACATTATTAGGTATTAAAAAGGTGTGCGTTCGTGAGCCCACGCTAAAGTTTCAATCAATTCTGCACCAGGAAATTAAGAACATAAATCCAGTAGCCCAAACAAGATGTTCAAATAAGAACATCCACGCCCATACAATAACTAAATTGTTACGAATTAAAAATATAAAGATTAAATAGTTACAAATAAAATTACAGACTACCTCTAAAAATTTCATAAATCAACCATCATTTTTAACAAATATATATATATATATATATATATATATATATATATAATAATAATAAAATATTAAAATACTAAAGACACAAGAATGCTATAAAACTTTAAAGTGGTTGGAATAATACATCATTTCAAGTCATTCTCATACAAAAATTACAGTAAAGAAACATGACTCTAAATATCAATACCTCACAAATTTTCCTAATTATTTGAGGACTTGAGATATCTATATTTTTAGGCATCTTCTTGCTGCCTTCAATCATTGTAATGGCACTATTCTTCTTTCTTCGTTGTGCAGTCCAAGTTTTTAAAGAAAAAAAAGGATGTAATTTCTAGGGGCGCGAGACAATTCCTTCAAATGAACTCGATAAAATAACCTCGTAACTTTGAGAAGAGTGCCTCCTCACAAAGGAGGTCATAGAGACCAGGCTCAAACAACTGTTTACCAAAAATACAGGTCTCCGCAAAGTCGTAAGTCCATGTATGGGAGTTGATGCTTGCCTAATCCAAGCGGAAAGCAAAATATCAGTAATCTATTTAACTGTAATATTTCTGATGGATTTCATCTGCCAATGTCAGGGAATTCGTCCATAGACTTGAGCTTCTCAAGGATCAAAATTTCTTGCTTTGCATCTAGTAAAGCATGGAATCAAGAACTCAACAACAGACGGTAGCTTTAAGCAAAGTGTACACAAAATGGCATGAAGCAAAACAATACCCTAATCTTACCACTTTTTATGTTAACCTAGAATGCAAGAAGTTAACAGAAGAAATGCCTCACTCCTAACATGATTCCTAAGCAACGTTCTGTTTTGAAAGACAATATAAGAACTAGTCCATTGAAAACTATAAGATAATTCCAAAAGATAGGTGCACTGTTTAACCACGAACTGAAGATAATATTCTATAATTTAGCTCCTATAACATTTTTCGTCCCAAGTTTTGCAAGGAAATAGTCCTATTCTAGCTTTATATATTTGAGTTAGGATGCATGACAAAGTAACAATTATAAATTTTAACTTGGGAAGGAAGGATACATTCCTCATCTGGGTTCTCGGTAAAATTGGAATGCAAGGCATTCCCAACACTATCCACTAAAGCTGAGGTCATCATGGATGATTCGATGCACAATATAGCTGTAATGGCATCGAGCCGAGTAACCTCATTTCTAAACATGAGCCGTGCATGTGCTGCAATGTCGATGGAGAGGAAGCTTTAGACAAGATGAGAATTTGTCAAGGAAACAGTGAAACATTAGAATTTGTCAAGAACAAACCTTGTGCTAAACGTATCAAACTTTCGAGCATGCGGACTGTTGTCCTGGCTGCATGATTAAGAATCTAGAATTAGAAGGATAATTAGAACAATCTCGTAAAAATAGACCATTTTCAAGTGAGACCTGCATTATCCATTGCTGATCTTCTTTGAAGCTGATAGTAGCTTGAAATAATTTGTTCAGCCTCCTTGGTCAGGACCGGTCTGAAGTATCCTTTTACAAATTGGAGGTATCTGCAGAATGTTTAAAATAGATATGTTAGCTTAAGCAATTCCTCCTTAAAGGTTAGATCACTGAAGATGGTCGTCAGGCTGTTCAGATCCAAACATTCAATTAGTGTAATGGTTTCGTGATTAAAGTTTTTAAATATTGTTTAATAAATTAAAACAGAAATCAATAGTCTAAATTCCCGTTTGACAGAATGCGCTGAAAGAAATTAGATAGAAGAGTTGAAATTAGATACAACCATTTTTACATTGTGTTTGTTATTTATGATGAAACTAATCATACAATCAGAAACACAACTGATAGATTAATGCCTTCAAAAAGGTAATACTAAACTGCATGTTTATAAATAGTTTTCCAGAAAGCGTATGAAAGTAAAACCCTAATCCTATAGACAGCTACCAAACGACACCACTCTGCATAGACTAAACATGTTCAGTATACTACTTGGCTGATTTGCAAAGGTGTGCCACGAGAACAATTGTGAAAATTGTGAAATCCCACATTGGTTGGAGAGGAGAACGAAACATTCCTTATATGGGTGTGGAAACCTCTTCCTAGCAGACGTGTTTAAAACCTTAAGGGAAGCCCGGAAGGGAAAGCCCAAAGAGAATAATATCAGCTAGCGGTGGGTTTGGACTGTTACAAATGGTATCAGAGCTAGTCACTGGATGGTGTGCCAGCAAGGATGTTGAGCCCCCCGAGTGGATTGTGAGATCCCACATTGGTTGGAGAAAGGAACGAAGCATTCCTTATAAAGGTGTGGAAACCTCTCCCTAGCAGACGTGTTTTAAAACCTCAAGGAGAAGCCTGGAAGGAAGAGCCCATAGAAGACAATATCTACTAGCGGTGGACATGGGCTGTTACAAAAATAGACAGAAATTGAAGCAGTCGGGTGCGAGAATAAGACTGATACTCCAGTTGAATGTTGAAGGCTTAGAGACTACCTAGGCATTAGGAGTTGAACCAGATGAAGACAAATGGGACACATGTAAACTCATCCATTCATCGATAATCAGTTCACATCTTACTAATAATACTTGATACTAGAAATAGAACTGGTATGAAATCAAAACTTGGACTATTTCCATTTCAATATTGGTTATTAATTCCCCTGTCCGGACTCTAATTTAATAAAGAATGAAATCACAACAATAATTTGTCCTACCATTGGAATTCAAAAGGGAAATCAAATATCGTTGTGAAGAAAATCATACCTTCGAAGCATAGTAAGAGGCCAGTTACTTGAAAGATCATTATCACGCTTTCCCTTTTCTTGTTGGCACTAAAAATAAAGATCGTTAAACAATTAGAAGAACATCAAAGAAAAAAGAGTTAATAACATAGAGAACAGATTACCTCAGAGAGAATATGTGATGAAACAACTGCATCCCATTCGGGATTTTTGGTATCTAAAAGCACAAGGACGATATCAAATCTGCTCAATAAGGGTCCGGAGAGTGTTGTATTGACAGAGAGAGCTAATCATGTCAAGGAAGACCAAGTACTTCTATCTAACGTAGATACAGCTATGCAAGCACACAAGTATGAATGCACAATTCAAAGGAGAGGGTGTAGGAAGTGAAAACAAATAATATTGAAGTAAAAGCTACAGATATCGTTAGTACAAACAGAAATAGAGAGTGGGGATTTCTTTTTCAAATTTACTATAAGTCTCTAATCCATCAGCTTAATCGTTATGGTTGAGTGGTGATTTAACATGGTATTAGAGCAGGAAATTCTGTGTTCAAAATCCTTGTAATGTCATTCTCTACCCAATTTATATTGATTTCCAACTGTTGGACTTTCTACAAATTTTCAAACCCCAAGTAACAAGTATCAAAGTACAAATATAATTAAATTTATAGTAACTCATCAACTTAAACTTAACTTCTGGGTTGAGTAGTGATTTATTCACTAGTCATATGAACTATTTCTCAATCCAAATTCTAATAGGAAATGAAATGATATCAAGTATTTTCTCATTAACATTTTCAGAGTTATTGAATAGTAACATCAATGTAATTTTGTATTTGAAGTTACCGTAGTATCGTTTACTTCTTTGAATAATTCATCTGACAATGTAACTTTTTTGAAAGAGTACCTCTCTAGGTGCTGTCATCAAAGTAAAAATTCAATAATTCATCAATTCATCAAACATGATCACATTGATTTTCTTCATTGAAATAGCTTCTTATTCATATACACATGCATATATATTGAAAAGTACAATGGCTCAAATAGAAGCAAAGCATTTCTTTGCATAACTTTTGAAGTTTTGAAGAAATTTGAGGCAAAATTTAGGAAACATAAATTAGACTTATGCAAACATAATTATCAAGGGCTTTTTTCTTGTAAGGGATTCAAATACATGTTCAAGCAGCAGGAGGATGAGCTTTCCTTGTGAGGCTGCATTAAAAAAAAAATAAAGAGAACAAAGAAATGAAGAGAAAAATGCAGGAAATATAAACAATTTTATAAAAAAGATGAAAACAAAAGTGAGAATAGCAATTATAGCCTCTCCAATGTGGCTATTATTCCCATCCCAGCAACAACCAAATAAGTAAGCCCAGACCAAATTTTTATAACACAAGTTTGTGCTATCTAGGAACCACACTTTAAGATTGTTAGACTAAGCCACATAAATAATATGAAAATGATACGTTGATCAGGGTCATAATGTCCTTTAGGATTTGTTGCGCCAAATACTATCGTTCTAGTACTGAGAGTTGTTACAAGACCAGCCTAAAAAAGGTAAAAAAAAAGGATAAGAACGTAGGAGAAAGAAAATATGTAAAAGAGTCTTCATGCATTAATACATACATCTCGAGTAGAGTAACTATGCAGAAATAAATATGCAGAAAGATAACTACTCGGCCTTCTAACTTGAAAGCGGCATGGCATGGCAGCAGCTTACAAACACCAGAGTTGTCATATGTTTATATGCAGACGTAATGCATAATTTTTTGTCCTACTTAAACGTTTAACTGTTCTGCCTACTTTTCTTTCAGTTTTCTTGAACAATGTAAACAGAAATTATCAAATTCTGTGGCTATCCTTCAACTTAATGCCTCATGTAACTCCTATGTATTAGAGATTTATCAGTTTTCTTTGAAAACCAGAGCAACCAAAGAAAAAAGAAACAAACGCAAGTGTAAACCAAGCTTTAAAATGAAACAAAAGCAGAAAATAATGGAATGATTCATGAAAAAGAGAGCCTAGATACTGATGCAACTTGTTATACTTGTACCCCATCAAGAAAAGTAAGAACGGATGGTGAAAGTTATTTTTGCACCTAAGCATTGTGCACAATTTCTTGTTGCAATTTTCATTTTTAATCAGTTTATAGTTACCAGGGTAAAAGTTGACACGCACATAAAAGAATAAAGGAAAAATCGTTGATGACATCAACATATTTTGACCTGAATGCAAGTTACGAATTGCAGCGTTAGATTTTTCATGAATATCAGTTAAATATTTATTTTGGGGGTAAACCATAGATTGGGCAAGTTTCGGCTTCTATAGTAAATATTCACACTTTCCACCCAGAATAACTGAGTTCATGCTTGCGTTCTTGAGTATGCATTTGTAAGATTTCTCTAATTTGGTCATTAGCTTTTAAATTCAAACAATAAAATCTTCGATAATATATAATTTTTTGGATGTGATCATTAGCTGTCAATTTATAAGTATCGAGTTTTTACATTCACGTAACAACTATGTTACTGTTTTTTTTTTTTTTTTTTTT
>NW_019272062.1:339735-347214 GCF_002738345.1 Cucurbita maxima
TTTTTTTTTTTTTTTTTTCCTTAGCTGGTTTATTGACCTTGTATTTCATTCCAAATGAATGAGATTGAGTAAAACTAAATTGGTATAAATTGAAGAAACTAGGTTTAATTGAGTGATACTAAGACTAGGTTTCACAAATTGACTGAAACTAAACTTTGTCGTCGTTTCTCTTTTAAACCAAGCTAGGTTTGGAATATATTTTTAGTTTTATTTGAAGTTCCCTCCTTCTCAACCTTCCCTCGTTTTCTGCTTTCCTCTCTCTCACATTCTTATCCTATATACGTTTGCTTCTCAAGTTTGCAGATAATTTAACAATTCATAGACAATACAATGTGTTCACCCCGTTCTACATTGCATACTGTTCATCATGTTCATCTCTAGTTCAAGCATAGCATTTAAAGCATCACTAATTACGAGTCTAACATACAATGCTCTCAAAATATCAACTGGACATTTATATTAGAGATAAAGAATACCTTTGCAACACTTATAGTCTGTTGCTCCATTGCTTCATGGATCGTGGCTCTGTCATGTTCTCTCATGCTGGTGAAAAGAAAAAAAGATTATATCTTAAGTTCCAAATAACAAGAAAATTAAGAAGCATCTTAATCAAGGGCTTAAGGTTTTCCAATCTACTTTTTTGTTAACTAAAAAGGGAATATAAAATGGTTTCCATAAAATTTAAGCATAGTGCATAGGTTAGAAATAAAAAAGTACTCTACGCTTAATGATCTCAATAAGACATACTTACTGAGCTAAATCGCTCTTCAATACCTAGATCTTACAAAACAAGATAAAACCACAACAAACACACTACAAGACAAGTACAGAGAGTTTTATACTCTTATAAATGAAAGATACCATACTCATCTACCATATCAATAACATATTTTAGGGAACCAGCCACTGTATTTGTTTACTCATCGCTACATCCCGCTGGTCGGGCGGAGTAAAGTTGCAGTGGCTTTAGCAAGTCTTATAACTTGCTGGAGTTGAAACACTTCTCGATAAGTCTAGACACTGATGTGAAGGGATTCACAACTACCTTCATGTCTGTGTTTTGGGTGGCCAGAGATGTTGCTTTCGTCAAACTCTAAGTCTTGCCTTATTTGCTACCTGACCCGATCGGGTTTTTGCCATGTCCCATTTTTGCCAATAGAGACAATTACCCCACACACCTTCAGAGGTAGGAAAGGCTATAGAAATGCTGCCCTATGACCGGACCTTACCAGTTTTTGCCCTATCCCATTTTTGCCAATAGAGACAATTA
The DNA here is from genome assembly GCF_002738345.1 of Cucurbita maxima. Classification (NCBI taxonomy): domain Eukaryota; kingdom Viridiplantae; phylum Streptophyta; class Magnoliopsida; order Cucurbitales; family Cucurbitaceae; genus Cucurbita; species Cucurbita maxima. The sequence continues at coordinate 341,006 of NW_019272062.1, forward strand.
CCCCTAATACCTGACCTTATCGTCAGTTGGGCATATCTCTACCTGACCTTATCGTCAGTTGGTCATATCCTATTTTTGCCAATGGGGTTTTTGCCTTATCTGTGTAATAATGCACTCCACTACTAATCACCCTCATACCCTCATCCCTCATACCTTATCTTACCTTACCCTGTTTATCCCTTTTCTGTGTAATAAAGCACTCCACTCCCAATTACCCTCATACCTTACCCTCATCCTGTTTTTGCCTTCTCTGTGTAATACGGCACTCCACTCCCAATTACCCTTATCAGGAGTAGGAAAGGCAATGTGTTGAACAGGAAAATTAAATAGCCTTAGTTCGTTTAATGTTATTAGTGGTGAATATTAAGGATTCTATTAGAATATTAGAGGGACACATGTCATTGATATGTGTTAATTAGTGAAAGGTGGTTATAAATATGGAAAATAAATGGTTCGGCATTTTGGGGATGGGATAGGCAAAATTTGGAGAGTAGTTTTCTTAGGAGAGTCCAGGCCTCTCCAAGTGCTTGAGTTGGGTATTGTAAGTCTTCTTTCCTGTTTTAATAAATTTTCTATCAATTTCAATTGCAAATTTTGGTTCACCATAGATATAGCCACTTGTATTATAAGTAAAATCTCAACTAGAAAAGACAATCAAAATTTCTTTTCTTTCTTTGTAAACCTCCGTCCCTCATTTTTTCCTTCTATTTCTTCTTTTGTCAAGGGCTCATTGGCTAATATGTAGAAGCCTGTGAAGTTGAATGAAATACAGAGATTTAGGCCTTCATATTTATTCAATAGAATCAGTTTCATCCGTGGACTCCAACAAGCAAGTGATAATAGCAAACATTCATTTAAAGAATGCACCTGTCCACTTCATCTATACAACAAAGTCCTCCATCAGCCAGTACAAGTGCCCCAGCTTCAAGCATCCATTCCCCTATCAGTTCCATGAATATACAAATTTATTCTTTTGAAGGAAGGTGGATGATATGAAAAAAGTCAGCGATAGAATGAAAAAAAAAACAAAACAAAACGTCCATCTAAACAAACTTAAAAGACTGAAACACCGTATCTGTAGAAAATCAAGATCAAAATCACAAATTACCATTTTGACATTCACAAAAAGCAACAATACTCGGATAACATGTTACAACCTCAAAGGTCACAACTATCTTCAATGGTCACAATCTGTGATGACGTTCATGTACGATCATGGACAAGAAAACTATAATACAGGTAAATCAACTTCACCCAAACTTGAGGATCCAAAATTCCGCACATGGAGGGCCGATTTTCAATGGTCACAATCTGTGATGACGTTCATGTACGACCGTGGACAAGAAAACTATATTACAGGTAAATCAACTTCACCCAAACTTGAGGATCCAAAATTCCACACATGGAGGGCCGAAGAACATCACGTTATGAGATGGTTAATCAACTCCATGACTACTGATAGTGGTGAGAACTTTCTCCTATTTTCAACTACAAAAGAGATTTGGGATGTTGCTCGAAACACTTTCTCCAATCAGGTTGAACTCTTCCAGATCGAGACTACTCTCCAAGATCTCAAACAAGGTGTTTTATTTGTTACAACTTACTACACCACTTTATCTTGATATGGGCAACAATTGAACTTATTTGAAACTCATAAATGGAAATATACTAATGATTCTACTCTCTTTCGATAAATTGTGGAGACAAAAATAATTTTCAAGTTCCTTACGGGTCTAAGTTCTAGATAAAGCTCGTAGTCAAACTCTTGGTACTAATCCATTATCTAGTCTTCGAGAAGATTTGCTAAACTCCGTTGGGAAGAAAGTCGAAAGCAAGTAATATTGGGACCCAAATGATCCAGTTACTCTGCTGTTCAGGGAATCTCCTAATCATTTGGTGATAGCCGGTAGCGCAAAGGATGACCATGGTGTGATCATTGTCATACACTAGGACACGTTAAAGACACTTGTTGGAAAATACATGGAAAACCAGAATACATTTGGGGACCTTCAAGGGTACATTTGGGGACCTTTCTATCTTATCCACGGATACATTTGGGGACCTTCAAGAGTAAAAAATATCAGCGGGGCATGTTGGTTTCTTCTTCATCACGCTTGTTCGAGTTAGACATTCCTTAAGAAAGATAAATCTAAAACTAGCCAACTTTTCAATAGTCTTCCATAATATTATCCATCATCAGTTTCAAGTCAATATCATAGTACTTAAAATTGAACCTAATGCTCACATCACACATTCCAAAAACTTTTTGGGGTGAAGCTGTTCTAACTGCCACCTATCTCATTAATCGACTACCCTCCCACATTCTCAAATTCCACACACCCCTACAAAGTTTACTGACACTATATCCCATCTCGTGTCTCACACTCCAACTAAAATTATTTGGATGTATTGCATTTGTTCATATGTCCAAATCACTGTAGTTAACTTGATGCCCGTTCCATGAAATGCATCTTTCTCCAATACTCACCGAACAAGAAAGGATATAAATGTTATCATCCTCCAATTCACCAATTCTTTAATACCATGAATGTCACCTTTTTTGAATGTCAATTGTATTTTCCCACCTCTGCAATTCATAGGGCACATTATGAACTTGAAACACAAAATTGGGCCTACATTCCCAAAGAGTAACTCTTATATCTATCTCTGAGTTTGAACTACAAGTTCATTCACAAAGAGTAAAACAACTAGAGACAAACGAAATACAACCTACACAGGTTCAGTAAAGCCAAGATGATAAGAACCAAGACCAAGAAATTTTCATACCTCAAGGTCCAATTACAAGGACGAAAGTCAAGAAGTTATAACAAGCTTTAGTCACTTCCATTCAAGCTATGGTGAGCTTGTCAAAGGAAATTTTAGAGGATGTTGGAGTCCTTCCCTACATGTTGGGCAAAGTTGAGCTTCAAGATAGAGATGCATTAAATGCATTTTAATTTGCATTCAATGACCTCATAGTTGAATTTATGGACCTTAGTGATGGTTACTAGATTGCACATTTCTTTTATTGCATTATTTTAATTGTAATCTCAATATTTGTTTATCATTTAAGCTAGTTTTAATATGGGAGTTAAAGGTTATATTGTAACCCACATAGGTTACTATATTCCATCATTAACTAATCATTTTAACATGGAGGTTATGGGTTTATTTCTCATTAACTAGCCATTCTAATATGGAGGTTATGTGTGTATTTAACTCACATAGGTTGTCAAAGGCTATATAAAACCTTCTTTGCTTTCATTGTAGACATCACATTTAGGAATTGAAAAGAATAGATTTTAGATTTGTTGAGAGAAAAAATTTTTACTTTGCAAATTCTTGTGTTCAAAACTTGCATGCTAGAGTCATTCAAGTGATATTGATCAAACCTCTTGTGGAGTGATTTGAATCACGAGTTTAGAAACAAGACTTCTGTACACTTGATCCTGATCATCAAGGTAATATGTTCCAAAACTTTCCCTTACGTTGATTCTTATCGTTTTTGGGATTCTTGGATAATTTAGATCTTAAGGTTTAGTTCTTCAATAAAGTTGTTAGATCAAATCCTAAGAGTTCCTTAACACAAGATTTGAACCATAATCCCAATACCCCTAAAATAGTAACACAATATGACAAAAGATGGTATCAATAGACCCATTGTTGTAGAGAAAAGTGTTCGCTCATGTACTCAACATCCCATATGGTATCACTTGTCTTACACTAAGTTGCAACAAGTTTTGAAGCATTTGTGACTTCACTGGATCAAATACAAACTCCCAACACAGTTCAAGAAGCTTTCCAAAGATCTAAATGGAGAGCAACCTCGCTAGAGGAGCTGGAGGCTTTGGAGAAGAATGGGGCATGAATCCTTACAGGCTTTCCCCAGTTAAGTGCTCAGTTGGATGTAAATGGGTAATTTGGACAAGACGAAGCACAAACCAGATGGCAGTATTGACCGGTTCAAAGCTCGCCTAGTGGCTGAAGGATTCACCCACGCTTATGGGATCGACTATCAAGAAACCTCTGCTCCAGCCGCCAAGTTAAATATCATCAGGGCACTTCTCTCTATTGCAATGAATCTAGATTGGTCATTATTTCAACTTGATGTGAATACATTTCTAAATGGTGATCTAGTGGAAGAAGTATACACGAACATACCTTCACAAATTGAAGAAAGATATACAAGAGGATAAACATATAATCTCAAGAAATCTCTCCATAGTCTAAAACAGTCACCTCAGGCTTGGTTAGAAAAGTTTGCAAATTCCCTAAAACATGATGGCTATACTTGGTGTCATTAGATCACATCATGTTCATCAAGGTTTTTTATTTAGCACCAGATAGGAAGGGTATGTGTGTTTGTGTTATTCGGTTTTGATCACTTACTTACTGCTCCAGGTTTTTTATTGAGCACCAGAAAACCATGGCAAAAGGGAGCAGCATAAGCATTGCTCATTTGGAAAGGAGCAATAGATAAGAGTTTGAAACACTTCACCTTCTGGACGATAATCATACTTCAGATAAAGAATGCTTCATCTTAGCTCCTACTTTTTTTATCAACTAAGTGATCCCTTGGCCCAGGGAAGAAAAGGAAAAGGGTGCAACAATCGACCAAGTTGGGTAGGAAAACAAAAGGATGATAACTGAGGTTCCACAAATTAAGAAAAAGAGGTAATAGGAGCTTTTGATTTAATTTATAAATTTTTTTATATTTCTCCTAACTGTGATCTTATTCTTTTTAATGCTTTACTTTTCAAGAAAAGTGACCAATAAAAAGAAACTTGATTTTGAAAATCACTCAATATGAATAAAAAGGAAGAAGTTTTGAAAGGTACCTCCATCCTTGACAGCAGCAACAGTTAGTCCAGCGCTAGTGCTTCCTAATCCAGTGGTAATAACAGCCCGGTTGCTCAGTTTGGCAGCAAATTTCAGGAACTGTGACTTTCCAGTACCTGACAGATGAACTCCACATGTATCAATACATATCTAATATTGCAGAATGCACTTTCTCAAGTTTAAACGTTGTTTAAATGAAAAATTAAAACTATCGTTTCAAAGAAATGTTAATTATAATTGTTAATAAGACTGCTATTTCAGACTGTTTCTTTAAATATCCAAAGAGGCAAGTAGATATCAAAATCCTAAAACTTATCCCTCCATCTATGCCACATTTACTGATTCATATATAATAACTCCATGAATCTTAGATTTAAAACTGATCAATTTGATTTGCACCAAATCAAGCTATAAACAACCTTACAATTTTAAACATTGAAGTGCTAATACTTTCCTATGGATCTTCAAATTTTCATATTAAGTTCTTCTCAATCAGTTTGACTACGGGTTTTGGTGGTTTTGCTTTAAAATTGGAGAAAATGAGAAATTCAAATTTTTCCCGAGTTCCATTAAATTCCTATAAGGCACTAAATTTCCCCAAATTTTCATAATAACATAATTGTTAACTTTCCATGGTAGGGAATGTGCAAAACGTACTGAAGTTATGTATGATCAAATTTGTTTACCTTTCACTCAGTGAGACAGATTTATACAAGAATTCTATCATAGTTCCCTACAACATCCACTAAGCAATTAACCTAAGCCTAAAAAAGAGAGCGCAAAATACATTTTTGATTAATGATCTTAAGTTTTGAGTTTGGCTTCTATTTAGTCTATAAGATTTCAAAACACACTCGAGTACATAAGGATTGAAATATGGTTCTCATTAGTTGACTAACATACAAAAATTCATTATTATCCTTTTAACTTTTTTATTTATTTTCATTAATCAATGAAAAGCTTAGAATAGAATGATATAATTTATTTAGCAAAATGTCATGTACAAAAATTGAAGGACTATGGTTAACAAATGGCTCTCTTAGCTGTAAAATAAGTGTGCGTCCTTGGAACATAGCTTATAAACTTCAAACATTTACGCACCAAATCAGTGTATTATGACTAAATTTAAGAAGGGAATGAGGATACCAGGATCGCCAACCAACAATAGATGAGATTCTCCTCGAACTTTGGTTCCAGATACATCCACATGTTGTACACCTCCAATGAGTGTTAAAGCCACTAAAAGTTGAACAAAAGAGGACAAAATTGAAATTGATTCAGTGTAAGTAAAAAAAAAAAGGTTACGAAATTAGACAACTGTGCTTGTTTTTTTCTGGTGTATGTGTGGGTGGTGGTGGGTGGTGGTGGGG
>NW_019272062.1:347650-429243 GCF_002738345.1 Cucurbita maxima
GGGGGAGAAATGACCTATACCTGCAAGTTTTACAGTAAAAAGTCCAAACACTTGAGGGCATATACCTCTTAGAATAGCATTTCTACCTGGACAACTTTAACCATGTCAGCATCAGGACCACAATAAGACAAAGTATTAAACACTTTATTATAAAAGGCAATAACTGATCCTTCGAGTACAGGCAACATGAACTCATACAAAATGCAAGTAATACATCAGAATGCACATTAGGATCGATCGAAGTTAGTTGCACCTTTTAAAGGAGTGTCTTTGAAATCTGACCAGAACTGCCTAAAGTTCATAATTATGTCATCAGGGATGTCAACCTCTGCCTTCAGTTCATTGGTTCTTCTACAAATAAAAAGATACATGAAAAGGAATTATTAGACTGTACAAGACAAGGTTGAATGCTTTCGGGAATGTCACTCGAGAATGAGTAAGAGGACACAAGGTTTATGTTTTTTGGAATTTCATTAGAGAAAATGAATTATCGGACGTGGATTGAAGAATGCAAAAGTAACCAGGTGAAAATGTGGGAGACTTCTCACAGAGAATTTTAGGGAGTTCTATAGCTTACCCGCCAAAACAATTTTAAGAGAATAATAATAATTTATTTCATTCACTAAATAAATATATATAGACAAGTGTAAAAGGAGAACTTATGTAAAAGAAAGTAAAAAGACAATAAAGGGTAATATGTTAGGATATTTACAGGAATAAAATGATACTAATATAAGCACTATAATAGTTCCCCCAAGTTGGAGCATATATGTTAATCATGTTCAGCTTGTCAGAGAGAGAACTTATACATGCTCCATTTAATACTTTCATGAAGATAACTCCGAATTGTTCTCCAGTCTTCCAATGTCCTGGATACCCGACCTTGTTGTATGTTCTCATATACAAAACAATAGTAGACTTTAATGTGCATAGTTTCCATGGAGAGCTTACTTGATTGTCACAACAGTTTGGTTAATGCTGTGATATCAAATCTCAATTCAATAAGTTGAGATATCTAGTCTACACTAATCCACACACATTGCTCTATATTTTGATTCAACACTGGAACGTGACGCTACATTTTGTTCCTTACTCTTCAAAGAAACCAAATTACCACAACAAATACACAATATCTTCAATCTCCTTAGACCCTACCCGATCAGCATCTTGAGAAACATTCAATGTTAGCATGACCACAATTCTTATATGACAAACTACGTTTAGAGGCAACCTTCAAATAGCTCAGAATCGGTTTCAATGCAATGCAATGGTCATTTGTAGGAGAAGACATATACTAGCTAGCAATACTCACTAAATAAACTATGTTTGTCAAGTTGTTGTGAGATAATTAACGTTTCCTAGAAACCTCCTATATCTTTTAAGATCTTATGACGAAGAGGACTATTAGTAGAGGAAGCAAATCTGGAAGCCTCTACATTTGTGGACCACAAATACCTATAACCATCTTGAATCTTTCTCTCACGATCCATCAGTTCTTTTGTCTAATTCTTGTCGTTTTATTGAAAATTGATCCAAATTCCACATCAATTCCCTCAACGAACCTATTTCAATCGTCTTTTACCCCATTTTTTATTTCCTCCAATGATTCAAGATTGATGTAGATCATATTGTTAGTCTTGTCCAATCCCTTACCTTTTCTTGAAAAGAGAATACTCTAAAAGGTACCTTCTTGTAAATTAGTGTGGATTATTGAACAATGAGCACAACTCATGAAACTTCCTCTTGCGATCAACGTCAGCAAGAGTTTCTCAATCTTCCACTGGCGACAGCCAACATTGGCCTAGACAGGTGCTCCAATTTACCATAATTCTACTACATCACCTTCGAGAGTATAGAGAGAAAGATGATGATTTTCCTGCATACACAATTGTCTCCACTAGTGAGCTCCTTAACAATCCATCTTCATCCTTTCCAATTTCTACTCACCCACCTATTAATAAGGTTTTTATTCTCGACAGCAACCTTCTTTAGTTACATGCCATGTATCAGAGACTTCATCATTGGATTCAAGAACAAGCAATGATCTTCCTATCACACTCGCAAAGGTAAACAATAGTGCACTAGTTCTATTTCCTCGTTTGTTTCATGTATCCATTTTTCATCTCATACTTAATTTCGTTGCATCTCTAGAATCTTTATCTGTACCTAAAACTATTCATTAATTTTCATCTCATCTTGGTTGGTGTGCTATAATGTTAGAGAAGATAACTGCCTTAAGTGATATTTGTACTTGAATTTAGTTTCGCCTCTAACAGGAAAGGAGTCTACCAGTTTTAAATGGGTAGTTGTAGTCAATCCTGGTGGATTTGTACCTCGGTTGCAAGATCATCTTGTGACTAAAAGTTAGACACAAACATATCAAGTTGTTTATATACTTTTTCTTCAAGTACTAAACTGGCTTATGTTAGGTTATTTATTTCGTTAGCAACAATCCATTACTGGCCTTTGCATCAGCTTGATATTAAAAAGGTATTTTTTCATGGTGATCTTCAAGAAAAAGTGTACATGGAGCAACTACCTGAGTTTATTGCTCACTGGGAGAATAGAAAGGTATATCGTTTTCATAAATTATGGTATGATTAAAACTTTGGAATGAGGAAAAGAAAGATAATTCTATCTTTTATAAATAACTTGAGAGAGGTATCATCCTATTATATAAGATGATATTGGTATTGTTGTTACTAGTGATGATAGATGAGGCATCAAATCACACTCCCTACATTTCTCCAAAAGTCAATTACATACAAAATTTGTGAAAGTTGAAATAGTTCCTCGGAGTTGAGGTAACAAGAAGCAAGAAGGCTATTATCACAGAGAAAATATGGATTTGACGTGCTGATTTAAACAAGAAAATTAGAGACTAGGTCATGTAATACTCCAATGATGCGTAATTTACAACTTACAAATAAGGGGAATTGCAGAAAGATTCTGAAAAGATCTTACAGTGCCTTGATCAAACATGGCTCGTTCAATGAGTATTATGAGCGAGTATATGTCTTCTCCTATAGTTGACCATTGGTTGCATTGGAGCAAATTTTATGCCACTTGAAGGTTGCTCGGCAACTAGGCTTGCCCTAGGTTTGGGTAGTGACAGAAAAAAAGACGAAAAATCTAACCACACTCGTGACGATGATAACACCACATGCTAAGGATGATGGCAACAATAGACATTAGTGATAGCGGTGAGAATAGGTGTCGACATGACAAGTTTAAAAAAACAGAGTGAAAAACAAAGGAATCCTAAACCCCAAACCTAAAGATTCACCAAACCCTAATGATTAACGAAACCCAAAATTGCCTCCGAAAAAGACCTAGTACAATGTTATCATATAAACACTAACATCTCGCAAGGATCATGGATTTTATTTGATCACTATGGATATTAAATATATGGGAGTTGAATGTGTGAGATATTACATATCAATGTTTGAATATGCAAAATAATTGAAGACTCCATGATAATGTCATGGCTCTCAGATTCTATGGAGCAATCCATCAGTGACACATGTATGTTTTACAAAACGCATAAGCCATATGGGATTTCCTTCATCGCACTTACTCCAAGGCTAGAGATGCTGCAGAAATCTATGAAATTAAAGATCAAGACTGGAGCTACGAAACAAGAAGGAAAAATTGTCACTAAATATGCCAATGCATTGCAAACATTGTGACAGGAACTCGATTCGTGTATTCGAGATGAATTGCACTGCAAACGCCATAATCATGACGAAACTTATTGAAGCAGATTGTGTTTATGATTTTTTGGCAGGTCTGAACGAGTTTGACCAAGCTCGTGTACAAATCATTTGAAAAGAGGAAGCACCATCTCTTGAAGAAGCAATTTCCCTTATTTGAGAAGAAGAGAGCAAGTGAAGCCTTATGCTTCCTAGTTTAAATGCATCTGTCTTTGCTATAGAAAAAGATAAAAATAGCGGAAGTGACAACCAATGGAAGAGTAGCAGAGACAATTTATGGTGTACCCACTGCAAGAAACCACAACACACGAAGGAGAGTTGTTGGAAGTTGAATGGAAAACCTCTCAACCATGAATGGAAAATCGAGGAGGCTCATGAAACCATGGTTGAGGAAACAAGGGAGACATGTCGAAGGCACGAGTGTATATCATAGAGGAGTCCAAATCAGGAAGAAAAAAAACCACCAATTGTAGAGTCCAGTGGATTCAATAATGAAGAGATTGATAGGTTGGGGGTATTATTGGATTCCCTCAACAAGCCATCAAGGTCCAGTACCTTAATAATCTCAAGTAAATCTTCATTCACTTTTTGTATAAATTCTTCAGAGATGAACAAGGATAATTCTTGATGACTACAAATTAAGGGAGAAGGACCGATAAAATTGTACTGTGACAACAAATCAGCCATCAATATTGTACACAATCCTATCCAACATGATAGGAAAAAATATATTGAAATTGATCGACATTTTATCAGAAGAAATTAGAAGAGGGAATAGTATGCATCAATTATATGTCTTCTCGGCTTCAATTAGTAGATATACTAACAAAAGTACTTCATAACTCAATGTTTCATGAGTTACTATCCAAGTCGGGAATGGATGATATCTATTCCTCAACTTGAGGGCGAGTGTTGAAGAAAAAACCTTGAGTTAAGGAATAATTGTGTAATCTCATTAAAAAAAAAAGAGTTAATTTCATCTGTTTTTTTACCTAGTATCAAGAGATTTATTTAGATTTAGATTATCTTATTACTTAGTATCTGAGATTTATTTTATCATTTATGTATTATAAAAAGCAAATGTACCTCTCTCAAATAAAATAAGGAAAACAGCCGTCTAATTTAGACTTGCAACACATAATGATTATTCTCATCCTCTTCTTCCTTGTAAATTACAAATTTACTAAAATAACCTTTTCTGCGCAATTGATAAGAAAAGTAATGACAATGTTAAAGTTTGTGATAGTTTTGAAATATAAGATGTAAACTCAAGCACAAAGAAGACAAGAACTGTCAAATTTTAAGGGGAGAGAAAAAAAACAAAAGAACGTTTTGATAGGTGCAATTAGAGACGTATTTTATCTCTGAATGGAACACAAAATTTAATATCACTTTCCAGCATTCCTGTTGGGATGCATGTATGTATCTTTTTTTTTTTTATTTACTAAGTGAAAGCACTGTCAGCTGTATAATAAAAATATTTAGGCAGTAACCTTCGTGAAAAAGTTGCACATACCTCACACGATTAGCAATTAGCATTGGATCAAGGTCACACCGTACATCTTTGATGTCTGGGGACCACTTTGCACTCAATACTCCTGTAATAATAACATCGTCTGCCCCAATAATCAAACCCCCATCCCCATTGAGAAGGAAATAGTGAGGAATCAATAACTATACTTACTATAAATAAATAAATAAATATACATATAGTATATATTAAAAACAAGCGGCGTCCATAAGATTCTTGAAAAGAAATAATATATACATCAATCTATCTGTATATGTGGCAAACTCCAGGACCAAAGTATATTACCGACTATTCTTGTTTCTTCTTTTTTTTTTTTTTTTTTTTCTTGCTCAAAAAAAAAATCCATAATAATTGGTAATAAGTGCATATTACCTACTATAGTTGTGGTATTAGCATATTCTTCTTTTTTTCTTCCTTTTAGAAGAAACAGAATTTTTTATTGATTTAATGAAAAGAAACAACGAAAGGTAAAAATTCCCAATTCCCTACAAATTGCCTAGTAGAAATTTCTGTACTATCAAAAGTGGGCTCATACTGAGAGGGAAGTCTGCCAACTTCATTTAATTTTTACTTAAATCTACCATTTTCTGGGTCAACTATTACTTGTTAGGCTCAGTTAAACTTTACTTGCATGAAATAAAGTTCGGGTGCTAGAGAAATATTGGACCTTATATCAAGAAGGAAGTCATTTATTCCCTACAAATTGCCTAGCAAAGATTTCTGAGATATCAGAAGTGGAATCACTAAAGAATGAGCTTCGAACTTCAAGATGGGTTGTTTGGTAATAAAGAAGAAGCTTGAAAGATTAAGATCAACAACTGAGGAAGAGAAGAAAGAGGTGATGGAGTTTCAGATGAAAATGTGTCCAAAAATACAAGAAGGAGTTCCTTGATCTTATTCTTACAGAAGAAAAAGAGTTGTTTCATAAATGTAAATTAAGTGGTCAAAAGAAGAGAACAAAACTCAAGTATTTTCCATAGGTACCTCATGGCAAGGAGAAAAATGTTTGTATCAGAATTATTTCAGCTATGGGAAAAACTCTACTCGCAGATGAATATATTAAGGAAAAAAAAAAAAGAAGGCATTAGGTATTTCAACATGCTTTACAGGAAAGAAGAAAGCAGAACAAAAATTTCAAACGTAATGGATTGGAGACCCATTTTAGTATTGATAGTGAAAGGTTGAAAGATCCGTCTTTTTTTCCTTTTTTTTTTTTTTTTTTTTTTTTTTTTTATAAGAGAAACTGATTTTTGTTAATGTTATGAAATATAGAAAACGTTAATGAAGATTACAAAAGAAAGGCTTCCACTTAACAGATATCTGACCCATGGAGTAATTACAATACGAGTGGTTAAGCTTGCACCAAGTTGTTGCTGTGTACAAAATAAGGTCAGAAAGGTAAGTGCGGTTCTTCTCCTTCCCATTGAAAATTCTACCGCTCCTAATTCTGGTTGCCACAAGTATTTTTGTGAAGAAACAAGTCTCCAGGTCCAAATGAGTTCGAGGTTGAGTTCTTAAGTGGTTGGGATTTAATCATTTCATGGGATGATCAAAGACTTCTATAGAAACAGGTGCATAAATGCTTACGTCGAAGAGAAATTTATTTGTCTAATTCAGATGTAGGAAAAGCCATAAACGGTGAAAATATTGTATTCCAGTTAGTCTCACTACTTCAGTATATAATGTTTTGTATAGTGTTAACCTTGACAGAGAGATTAAGAAAGTAATCTCGTATACTGTTGCTCCTACACTAAATGCTTTCCTTAAAGACAGATTCTTTATCTGATTTTAATTGGAAAAAAGTATTAAAAACTATATAAAAAAAAATCTAGAACTGCGGAAGGATAAAATTTAGTAAGTGATGAATGGAATAGTGTACGGGGAAGAAAACAAAGCATACAGCCCTCCCTGTAACATCAGTACCTCCAGCTTTAACAAGGTCAACAAGGTCATCCTTGAGAATGACTAGAATGGCACGAGGAATGGATCCCACACCCAATACTTGTGTACTCTCCTGAATTTTTATCTCTTGGTAATCATGGCGTACTACAGAACCTTCCAAGCACTCAAAACTTTTCCCTTCACATGGTTTTGCCCTCTATAATCAAAGTCAATAGATTAGTCCGAACTACAAAAACTTACTGTAACCAGGAGAATTATACTAGATAGACAATTAATAAGACAAGGTGCATCAAATCTTGAACTCATCAACTCAGTAACATGGTGCTAAATGATTTCATGATAGTTTACTTATACATTATGGAAGTATAAACTATCGAGATTGGACAAGGAAGCAAATGAGATATTCAGAAATAGAAAGAATTAGGAAAAGATGTACTAGGATTAAGAATAATCTTGTAACTTTCAGTTAGAATTTTATTTGGGTTTAGACATTTTGTTGCAAACTCTTTCTAAACGAAGCTTGTGTCTACCCCAAGGCCCATATTTCAGAAACATCAAAGGTTTTCCTTACTAAACTTGCTCAAAGATTCGAACCTACAACCCTACTTCAGAAACATCAAGGGTTTTCGCTACTAAAGTTGCTCGAAGATTCCAACCAACAACCTTTGGATAGGCGTTACTAAGAGACTACAGGCCAATAGGCCCCCCTTGGTGGGCGACATTTAGTTGTAAATTGGTTTCAGTTGTTTGCTTGTTAGTCGGTTAATTTATTAGCAATTAGTTTCTACCAAGAGAATAATCTTTTGTATTCCAACTACTACTTTCTTTTAGTTCAACAAGTGTTAGGAGCAGTGAAATGAAAAACCAACTTAGGAAGAGTAATGAGTATTTTTTTTTTTTTTTTTACAAGAAGTAAATGTTGAAGGGATATAGACTCCCAAATGGAGTGAAAAAGAAAAAATACAAATAGAAAATACAACCAAATAGAATTTAGCCATGAAAATAAATAAGCATTTAAAGAATCAAGAACTTTTTGAAAAACTTCGTTCGAAAAACTTAGAGAGATTGCAAATGAATGATGAAACTATGAACAAGGCCCCACCAAACAATGAAAATTGATAGTTACTTTAATCTTCCCAAAAAAAAATGAAGAACTGACCACTAACCAACCAAAAACAAAAACTTTTTAAAACCCATAAAAAACAAACCTTGAAAAACTGTTCAGTTTTGCTAGAACTATTTAACCCAACAAAAGGAGCTTTGGAAAAACCATCCCCAACAAAGAAATAAAAAATTTCCCCATGCAAGTCAATCCAAATATCTCAGAGGAGGAGACAAAACAAAATTTTACAAAGCTTAAATCATGGCGCTACTTCCTTCTTGAGCCAAAGGAATAATTTCACAAAACTCAAGACCACAAGTGATAAGATAAGGAATCACTACAAGGGGAGTAAGATTCGGATTACCTTGTTGATCGAATATCTCAAGGAAAGAACATTGTTTGAGATTCAAGTCACTCCACAAGCAAGATCGATCATGTCTAGCTTGAATGATTCTTGTTGATCAAATATCTCAAACACTTGTTTGAGATTCGAATCACTCCACAAGCAAGATTGATCATGTCGAGCTTGAATGATTCTACATGCAACCTAAACTACATAGAATTGCAAAGAAACTTAGCCATTGGCTAAAGAAGAGCACACATGCTTCTTTTACTACATTTTCCAAGTCTCTTACAAATACAACATACATGGCTTTATATAGCCTCAAAATGAAACTACTAGTCATTCCAAGAATTGTAACATTCATACTTAATGGTCATAATTAACCATTATGTAATTGTAACCTAAAGTAAATAAAAATACTAAAAACTCTAAATTGTAACCCACCCAAAATTTATAACAATCAAACTTCACTTTTCTTCAATGTGGCATGCATTGAAACATTTTTTGATAATTTTGACAACTTTTTCTTCACATCGTCATTGAAGTATATTGTATGATTGATGTTTTTTGGTTCATATCAACAAGCTTCTACCGACGAAGCAAATTGGCAGACATAAATGAAGGAATAGGAGGAAGAGTCTTCTTGTCACGATCCTGAAATTATAAGTCAAAAGCTTCATAAAAAAAAATCTTCAAGAACATCAACCTCCATATTGAAATTCATTGCTTGAATGATTGATTCCACACTATTCAAACTTACCTCGGAGTCAACCTTAAAGATGCCACCACGAGGTGGAGAGTCCTTTATCGAGTGGATAACTCCTCTTGTTAAACCTAAAACTGGATCCAAAGGAGTAAAGATAAAATGGTTCTTAAGGGGTAAGATAAGTGAAGGGGAAGGTGGTAAGGTGACATTTTGATTGGAGGGTGCTAGAAGCAAGGTAACTAGGAATCTCACAGCGAACTGGTAGAATACCCCACCATCTCCTGCTCTCCCTCTCCCTCCCCCTCCATCTTTTGGTTTGGCATTATATTTAGAGAGAGGTTGAAACTGGAGGATTTTAGGTAACGTTGAGAGAATATGGTGGTGTGATCTTTTTGGGGACTTTGTAATGATGATTTGTGGGAGAAGGGGGTGTTAATCTCTATAGATAAGTGTTCTATCTGCCAATCAGTGCTCCGATTTTGAAGATATATTACTAAAGAAAATGTCATTTGGTGAAAACTTGTTTTTTCTTTTTTCTTTTTTTACTAGAGAACAAAATTTTTCATTGATGAAATGAAAAGAGACTAATGCTCATGAGATGTAAACTCCCCAAGAGAGTGAAAACTTGTCGGTTATATTGTTTTTAGTAAATATTTATTATATTCTTCTCTTATTTGCTGTAATTATTAATATATTGTGATAGTTTCTTTTTCTATAATAGGGCTCACCCCTACCTGAAGCGTCCTTATTTTTACTTTTGGAAATAAGACGAACTAATTTTTGCTCTGAAAGTTAATCATATTAATGCCAAATATGGGAAATCATCTATAGATTTGTGGCCCTCAATTAAATCTCATCAATTCACATGCCCTTGGACACAAATTGTGAAATATGTTGGTCTGGTCAAGGATAGATGCTTGTGGAGAGTTGGTTGAGGCAGTAATATCAGTTTCAGGCATCATAAACGGGTTTCTAGCACTCTCCTAGCGATTTAATTCCTGAGGCTTTTCAGCCTAGCTTCCTTAAAGATAGCTACAGCCAATGGCATCACATATGGGTTTCCAGCCATCTGAAGATGAGAAAGCTGGATTAGCTCCTTCCCCCCTTAAAACCCTCGAGCCAGCCCTTAGCTTCTCCTAACGACACTAGCCAGCTCAGGACATCCATTAAACATAGATAGAGAAAGAGCACGATGGGGTCTCATTGCCTAAGACCTCTAGATGCAAAAATCTTACCTCTCAATCTCTCCGTCAACAAAAATGGAGAAATCAACCAACCTAATCCAATTCCAAATTGAAGATCTCCATGTCTACCAAAAACCCTTCTTTTCAAGGACTTTATTCACAAATTCTCAGTCAAAATGATCGTTAGCTTTCTCCAAATCTGTCTTAAAAATAATCCCTTCCTCCTTTCTAGACTTCTAATCCTCGATGGCTTCATTAGCAATTAGTATTTCATCTAGGATTTGCCTATCAACAACAAACGAAAGGCTACGTGATCATTAGAAATTGTACTCGGAAGGACTTACCTCGATCCATTAGCCAAAATCTTAGCAATGGTCTTACATAAACTCAAAACTAGACTTACGGGTCAAAAATATTTCACCTTCATTGCCCTTATCCTTTTTAAGGATAAGACACATAAGTCTCGTTCATGGTTATGCTATAACACCTCTTTCATAAAACTCATAGAAGACATTCCATAAAACCTCCTTAATGCAATCCCAGCTATCCTGAAAGAAGGCCATGGAAAACCCATCCAGCCTTGGAGATTTATTTCTATCAAAACCAAAAATCACTATTTGAATCTCTGTTAGGGTAAAGGGGGCTTACCAACAGTTCCTTCTCTCTCATCAAAATTGTGCGCCAATCCAACCCATCCATGAATGGGAAAGTAGAGGGCATAAGGATTAACGAAGAAGTAAATATTTACCTCCTTTATCTTCTTGTTCTCCATCAAGATAACAACATCATCATTTTCCAGGTATTCAATAAGATTCTTATTGGGCTTACCCCTTACGAGGTTAAGAGAAAAGCTTGTCCGTCTCAAACCAGTGTTCTCCCTCCAAATGAGGGTTTCAAACTCCCCCTTCAATAAAGCCCTCTCCTCTCTCAAATACAATGAAAACTCTCCAAGTTCCTCCAAACTATCTACAGCCATAGTCCTTTCCACAATTTCAGCCTTCCTAGTCTTAATATTCCCAAAATCATAAAAGATCCGATCCTTTTAGAATTCCTTTAAGGTTCCTCACCATTATCATAAAACATAATTCTGCTCATTTGATCTTTACCCTATTAGTGATTGGTTTGCCATATGCTATAAACGGGATTAAACTCAATTTCTCATACTTTCACTCATTGATTCACTCATTGTTAAGATTAGGTTAGTAGGTATATTTCGATCTCACACTAAGCCAAGAAATTCAAAAACGATAAATTTGGCCCCACCCCGTCTCCAATGGATCTGTTCCCGGGGGTACCCTAAAAAAAGAACCTTTCCTCTCCCCAGCCACAAAGAAATAGAAACCTTGAACAATGGGTGGGAAAACCACATATTTTCGAACCTAAAAGGACTCAGGCTCCAAGAAACCATATAAAAATTGATGCTCTTGTCGCTTACAATCAAGTTTCACTTTCACATGATCAAATTGAAGATCATTATGTTGAATCCATGGATCAGATGGTTGATCATCCACTAAGCCATTAGCAAGCTTAGCTTCTCAAGAGCAAAATTGGGGTTATTGATCCACACCCTTGTTTAAGGGATGGGAGAACATGATGCTAAATGATGTTGTTGGACCTAATGTTATTCTCTTCCTCCCTCCAAACACTGAGCAATTATAATGTGTCACACCCCATGCTGTAATTAGTGCCAATACCAGATTTCCTGGTATATAGTTGCAATGATTGTAAATTCTGTGACAATTATTGTCTAATCATGTACCAGTAGTTTAGCTCTCCTAGTATGTGTACCTTAAGTAAAGGCTCAATTGTTACCGTAACTAAGTTCCTCTTAAACCCATACAAAGTGGCTACAGATAGAAAGAAGGGCACCTTGTAGCAGGTGGCTTATTACAGCTACAACCCCAACTTGATGTTGATTAAACCAAGGATTTATTATAACCATTTGGAGCAATATGCTAACGTGTTGGTCTATATGCATAATGCATGGGAGATTTGAAACATGAGATCATTTGTCAGGGATGTGGAACTAATAAAAATGAAACAAATGACATGGAATTAGAAAACTAAGTACCTGAGAGGGACAAAATGATGGTAACTGTATTGAGTTTCTGGTTTCCAGCTCGGGATATACTGGGAACCTTCACAAAGCAAAGTAAAACTGTTAAAGAAATAAGAAGAATCTAGAAATGGTGAGCACAAACGGACATGCTAGATTATCGTCAGCAATTGGACAATGTTTTTTTTTTTTTTTTTTTCTGTATATAAGAAACAATTTCATTGATGTATACAAATTATAAAATGGATGGATAATCTATGTTGGTGACACAATTTACACCAAGAAATAGCATAGTAAATGACTTTATCAAAGAACAATTCAAAGGTGTGCTCTTTGTCCAAAAAAAACGCCCCTTTGATTCCTCTATTTCCATGTAACCCAAAAGAAGGCTCGGCTGATAATAACCCACAGTATAGCTTTGGCATCCGTATAAGGTTGGCCCAAATAAAGATTAAAATCCAGCGCATTGTTAAAAGGATTGGAGGAATAAAATTATACATTAGATTCATCACAAAAGTTATCCTTTTTACTTCATGTAAATGGATGTTCCACCAAATTTCAGCTACCTATTAAATATGAAACATCAATGACAAAAAAACAGTTATACCACGCAGTACTGCCATTTTGTAGAATGATTTTACATCATATTCAATTGTACAAAGCATTTTTTTATTCACGGGGATATTTCAGACCAAAAACTGGAGGTACTATGGAAGCCGAATGCAAATGAAAACAGAAAAAGGAAAGACAAAACAAAACCAATCCAAACAAGAAAAAAGGGTAAGGTTCAACCCTCTTACTTATCAGGAACCTTACCTCCTAAATTTAAGATGGTAGAGGAATTCACAGTATGTCAGCAAATAATACCCATCTCGCTACCGGTGTTTAAAATACTTAGCAACATTTAGGTCCGACATCTCAACAAGAGGTTTTTATATTATTGTTCTAAGATGTCGAGAAAATATCAAGATGTTGAGTAAAATGTTGAGGTGTTATGTAATATAGAGAAAATGTCAGAAAATACTGAGGAAATAGCTAGAAATATTGATATTCTCCACGCCACACTCGCCCTCTTTTACTCTCTCGCTCCCAACCTCCCAGTATGTAACTTTTAATTATGTTTTTAGTTAAGTTCAACGCAACATTGTGAAGTTGTGCATGCTTCTACAAGTGCTGTATTGAGTTTGGTGATATTTATCTATGTATGCAATTTTAATATTATGAGAATGTTTTTTTACAATCTTTCATAGTGAAAGGTGGCCAACTGGACGGTGGTCAGGGAAGGGGAAAGGACATGGAAGTCTGTGGAAGGGGGAAGAGGGAAGAGGGAAAGGAAAGGAGGCCATTATGTTCACAGCTATCACATTTATTACAGCAAAATTGAAATGCAAGGTTACCGAATACCAAATTACTAGAGTTTCTTTTCCTTCAAAAAGTATACGAACGTTTTCTAGCTTATTCAAGCTTGTCAATATTAATTCAGCAACAAGTTTAGCATTAGTAATTGAACCTAAGGGCTTGAAAACTTCCCCTATTACATCTCTAACATCCTTAAGGCTTCTATCTCCTCTGCAAAGCTTGAGAATATTCAAAATTAATACAACCGAGAAAGGAGAGGATGAAAAAGTGGATCATACAATTGAGCCAAAGATGGTAGAACCGAATCATAACACGGTGAAAACTCGAACCAGCAATGTGTTGCATGTAAGTAGATAAGTAGACAAATGACGTTTGAAACTTGAGAAATTCAACTCACTTGTGCTTGCATTTCCGGCAAATGTACCACCTCTCCCCCTCATACATCTTAATTGCCCCAGATCTGATTACCGTCCCTTTAAGTGTGAGAAGCACTCCACGATGCTTCACTCTGATAGACCCAATACTTGGAGAAGTCTCTAAAACCAAGCATAACGCGAACAATAAGAACTCAATTAAACGAACCACAACTATTAACAGGAGAGTAATCAACATTGCAGTAATAAAATCGGAAACAGAATCAAACCAGGCCATTCCAGAGGGGAGCCGGCGACATTAATGCGAACATGGATGAAATCTTTCTTAATTCCATTTATACAACCTTTCGAATCACCCAAAGTGATCTTCTGCAACCACCACCACAAAAACGAACATCAATAACACATGAGACGAGAATAAATAAGCTTTGCAACACTACATGATCACAAACATGAGCCCAAACAGCTGCATCGTCAAAAATACGCAAGTACTCGGTCGGATGGGAGAAAACAAGACGAGCAAGAGGTGGATCGTCGTCCATCAGCTCTGCGAATCTGATTAATAGAACGAAGACGCGTGAAAAAAAATGAGAAAACATGAGAATGAGAGAGGAAGACAAGGATGGAAATGGAATTGCTTACTCCACGAATAGAGGGTAATGGAGCTTAGGATCAGGGGAATGAGCAATGGAACGAAGCTGATCGGAGTGGCGGCGAATTAGAAACGTAGCCAAGGCCTTGACGGGACTGGTTGGAGGATCGTCCATTGCCGCCAAGGAGATGTCCATGGCTGAGAGAGTAAGCTGCTATGGCCTCAAGTTTCAGGCAGAAGACTGGTGAGTTTGGGCGGGAACTGCTTTATATACGTGTTTACAGAAGCAAATCCCACGGCACGGACCGTACGGACCAAATATTTTTATTTTTATTTTTATTTTTCATACACCCTTAATTTTGAAATTTAATTATAATTAAATAATTTATTTATGAACAAAAAAAAAAAAAAAAAAACTCAACTTATCCCATTATTTCAACTTTAACCTTAAAATTTTAAATGTATCAAATTATATTTAAATGGATGCAATATTTTAACCGAAAATTTTAATTTTTTAGTTAATATTTATCCGTTAATTATTTTTCTAGAACGTATTTTTCACTCAAAGGATGGATCAAATTGCTCGAACACGTTTGACTTGTTCGATCAGCCTTATTGATCTTATACGTTCCTTTAGCTTGTTGAGCTTGCATATTGGGTCTGTCTTTTGTTGTGTTTAATCTATTTTTCACTTAATATTTAAACGGATATTTGTTTTTCAATTAGGTTTGAGTCGCCACTTGAAGTAGTTTTTTTTTTCTTCGTACCATCCACTTTCACCTCCATCGATTTGCTCTCCAACCGAGACATTTACTACCGTTGTGTTTGACGTTGCTTTATCCTATTTTTGTCCATAAACTTTATATAGTTCAATAATTAAGATTTATACATCTCTTTCGATGTTATCTTTAAACAAAAAAGACAATACTCGTGAATCAATGTCCCCTTCAAACGAGAAAAGAAATTTCCACTAAAAACACGTTCGGTATTTCATGTTTTTTTTTTTTTTTTTTTTTTTTACAACAAAGTAGGATTGTCATATTACATAATCAGAAAAATCTGATCAAAATAATATTTTACGAGATTGAATATGGATAAACTAATATAAAACGATAATCTTATATAACAAATTTAATTAATTATTTTTTGTTTGTTGATAATATTAATTAAATTTAAGAAAAAATCCAAAATTATATTGAATGAAAGCTCTTTATTTTATTGATTGGAAAACATTATTTTTAATTTAATTTTCTATTCAAATAATGGAAGAGTAAATAATAATTCAAACAAAAAACAAAATAAAATTAAAAAGGAAAATTTGCACACGTCTCTATTACGGCGTCGTTTAGTACAACTCGACAGACTAAAGCAAGCGTGAGGCGTAGTTGCTTACGTGTTGAACCCGGCAGCTCTCACGTAACCTTCAAAGCCGCCTCTCCCATGGCTGCCACTGCCACTTCCTTCCGGTATTTTAAAAGTGGCTCTTCTTCCAATCAATCCATCATTGCCCATCCAAGAGACAGAATCAGATGGATTCTGGAGGGATTCTCGGTTTCCAATACGGCATAGTTCAGGCTCCGCTTGGACCTGATATCTCCGGTCCTGAGCTTGTTGCGGCGGTCGCCAATGCCGGCGGACTCGGTCTTCTCAGAGCCCCCGATTGGGTACCTTACTGTCTATTGTTTCTTATTGTTCAATTTGTTATGTTGGAAATGAATGTAACGTGTTGTGGAGAAGCATCATCATCTGGATTCTGCTATTGATTGTTCGATCATATGTATGTCGTCGTCGGATTTTGAAACTTTTAACTGTTGATTAGTTTTATAGATTGGCGTTTTCTGATTTTTGCAACTGCTTATTGATTGTTTTTGAAGGAATGCGGACAATTTGGTGGTGATTTGTTGTGAAATTTTGGAGGAGTGTTGGGTTTAATGGGGACTTTGTCCGGGGAATACATTATGTGAATGAACAGTTGAAATATTGACGTTGTCAATCTGTTCTTGTGGGCACTTTGTATTTGTTATGAATGTAAAGAATTTACTGAAACCTTCTTTTCCTTTGTTCTTTTATTAGTCTAGAAACTGTTTATAAAATTTTAGTATCCATGTGAGATTTTACATTGGGAAGATAATGGAACATTTTCTAGTAGGGCGTGAAAAACTCTCCCTAGAAAACGCGTTTTAAAAACTTTGAGGGGAAGCCCAAAAGGAAAAATCCAAAGAGGACAATATCTGCTAGCGGTGGGCTTAGGCGGTTACAGTTGGTATTAGAGCTAGGCACTGGACGGTGTGTCAACAAGGACGCTAGGCTCCAAAGGGAGAGTCCCACATCGATTAGAGAAGGGAATGAGTGTCAACGAAGACGCTAGGCCTCGAAGGGGGTGGATTTTGAGATCCTACATCGGTTGGGGAGGAGAAGAAGCATTATTTATAAGAGTGTGGAAACCTCTCCTTAGAAAACGTGTTTTAAAAATCTTGAGGAAAAGTCCAAAGAGGACAATCTGCTAGTGGGGGGTTTGGACTATTACAATCCGTTTCATAACCATTTAGTCTTTGTTGCCGAAGAGCTAATGTACTGCAGTATTTAGCTTATGTTTCTACTTTGTGCAATGGTTTTGAGATTTCAGCCAAATTTAAAAAAATCAATCAAATTTCTGGGAACTACATGTTTTTGGTTTGTGAATCTTGCTTTGATCTAAAAAATATATGCATGTATTCAGCACTGAACAGGCTTATCTTCTTATATTGAAAACATACAGTAAATTGATGATCAAATATAATGTCAAAAGGTGTATAGCTTGCTGCTCTTTTGTCCCAACTATTTATTTACATGTTTTCCTGTTTTCCATTCTAACTGAGTAGCATGGAGCTCATTTTATACGTACCAGGAATCGCCTGATTATGTACGAGAATTGATACGGAAGACCCGAGCATTAACAGATAAACCATTTGGAGTAGGTGTAATTTTAGCATTTCCCCATGAGCAAAATCTAAAGGCCATATTAGATGAGAAAGTAGCAGTTCTGCAAGTTTACTGGGGAGAATGTTCAAAGGATCTTGTGGACCAAGCTCATTCTGCTGGGGTGAAAATTATTCCACAAGTGAGTGTTTTCTTGCAAATCACATTAACAATGGGCGGCCACACGACCCAATTTACGTAGATTGCTTTATGTTATTATTAAACTTTTTAAGTGCATGGTTGTGGAGGCTTAATTTTCGAGAAAAATCTGTCATCTTATTAAAATTACCGATACAATTTCTTATTAATCAAAGAATCTTCATGCGCGTGGATGTGGAAGCATAATCTGAAATCACTTCAGGTCCTTCATTATTATGTTCTATGACGTTATCGGTCCTCTGTTCATATTGTGGTATGTTACATTCTTTTAAAACTACTTTTGCAGGTTGGGTGCATCGAAGAAGCAAGCAAAGCAGTTGATGTTGGTGTTGATGCAATAATCGTGCAAGGTCGGGAAGCGGGAGGGCATGTTATTGGTCAAGTATAGACCTTCTTCTTCCCAGAAAACTTATTTAATTTTTGATGCTATTGTATTTGTCTCTAGGCTTCTTCCATCATAGTTTCGTTTTCATTTGCTAAATTGCCCGTGGGCTATGTTTTTGCACGGTTCTTCTCCTTCGCAAAAAGTTCTCTAAATTACTTGAAAAATAAAGGAAAAGCATCTGTTTCTCAATTCATTAAGAAACTGTTGTCGTAGTTCAAGTGTCTCCTGACTTACCCTGCTCCGAGTTCATCGTTCGAAGGGTATCGAGTTTGAAATCCCCTTGGAGAGAATTAGATTTTTTAATATTAATCTTTATCATAAAAGTATTTGGACATTCTTCCTTTTTGACATTAATCATGCATATATATTTCGATTACTTGACTACTTTTCTTCTTTAAATTTCACTATGTTGTATGAACTGCTGGTGTTTTTATTTGTTGCTTCCAGTCGGTGATATTCATTTGGATCATGTTTTCATTAGTCATGTTCTTCACCTCTCTTCACATTTGTGTTTCAACTATATCATAACTTTTCTCAAATCATTATTTGAAAAATGAAAATAGTTTACAGAAGTTTGACTTGATTCTTTACAGGAAGGTTTGATTTCCATCTTACCAAGGGTAGTTGATATTGTTGGGAATGAAGATATACCTATAATTGCGGCTGGTGGTATTTCAGATTCTCGAGGTTATGTTGCTGCCCTGGCCCTGGGCGCTCGTGGTGTCTGCCTCGGAACTAGGTTAGAAAAAGCTGAACTGTGACTGTTCGACTCGGAAAACATATTTTAAAAAGTTGGCTGATCCATGCTACAAAATGGTGCTTGATTTGAAACAATACCCGGTATCGAAAATAGAATACTGCCGCACGTTCAGAGGCAGAAAGCCTTTTTTTCTTTGGTGTAATCCAAAAGTTGCTGTTATCTTGCTATATTAGATAATCTAATAACAAAACATATCTCATAAATTTTAGATAGTATCACCATTGATCTTCTGCATCTGCTGAGATTTAAATTTTTATTTTTTTAAAAGTTTGTTGTGATAGTAATTTGAGTGCGAAGAACTAAATGAAATATTGCAGATTTGTCGCTACTGAAGAAAGCCATGCTCACCCTGCATACAAGAGGAAGTTGGTAGAACTGGATGCAACTGATTATACAGACATTTTTGGGCGTGCAAGATGGCCCGGCGCACCCCAGCGCGTTCTACAGACACCCTTTTACGATGATTGGAAATCGCTTCCTGCGGACGAAAACGAAAGCAATCAGCCTGTCATTGGCCGCTCAAGAATTAATGGCTTGGTGAGCTCCCCTTATTTCTTTTCTACCTAAACAGGTGCATAAATGAGATATTTATATTCCAGAGTGAGATCCCATGTCGGTTCGGTTGGGGAGGAAGGAGAACAAAGCATTCTTTATACGGGTGTGGATTCCTCTTCTTAGTAGATGCGTTTTAAAAACCTTGAGGGGTAGCCCGAAAGGGAAAGTCCAAAGAGGACAATATCTGCTAGTTGTGGGCTTGGGCCATTACAAATGGTATCAAAGCCAAGTTACGGGCAATGTGCCAGCAAGGAGGCTGAGCCCTGAAGGGGGTGGACACGAGGCAGTGTGCTAGCAAGGACGCTAGACCCTGAAGTAGGGTGGATTGGGGGGGTCCCACATTGATCAGAGAAGGGAACGAGTGCCAGTGAGGACTCTGGACCCCAAAGAGGGTGGATTATGAGATCCCACCTCGGTTAAGGAGGAGAACGAAACATTGTTTATAAGCGTGTGGAAACCTCTTCCCAGCATACGCATTTAAAAATTTTGAGGGGAAACTCGAGAGAGAAAACCCAAATAGGACAGTATCTGCTAGCGGTAAGCTTGGTCCGTTACACATTACATGCATTAAATTAAAAAAAAAAAAAAAAAAGTTAGCTGCCTTTTATTGTTCATGCTTTGAAGAAACTCTGCAGTCACGTTTTATGCCAGATCATTAAAAAACTAAATATTTATGCTAAAAACAAAGAAGTTAGAGGATATTCTATTGTTCTTCTCTACATGAACATTCTTCATTTAATACATTCATACTTGGAACAGGACATAGATGTACGGCGCTTCGCAGGAACCGTGCCAAATGCAACGACAAAAGGCGACATCGAGAGCATGGCAATGTATGCCGGGCAAGGAGTAGGACTAATCAAGGAGATACTACCAGCAGGAGAAGTGGTAAGAAAGCTGGTTGAAGGTGCTCAACATCTGATCCAAACACATTTGAGTAGTTTTGTTCATAAAGTTTGATGCTCAGAGCTGCAATATTTTTTGTTTCCTGAAAGAAATAAGTTCAAAAATCCATATGTAGATATAGATGAATGTCTGAAAAATTGAGCTTCACGAGTTAAAATAAAAGTAGTAACTGGGATTTGCTGTCTTGTTCGTATCAGTATCAGTGTCATTTCAGTGTCATTTCAGGTCCTTGTATCTTTGAAGCTTGTCTAGATTGATATCTTTATGTTATTAAGTTCGTTTTTGTTGTGTTTTTGGGTATCTGTTCTTTGTGGACATGTGAAATTGATAGATTATGCCTAAGCTCCAAAGCTAAAAAGACATTATTCCCATACCTTTCAAGAAAAAGGAGAGTATTCCTCTGGATCATAATCATTTGCTTATCGAATTAAAATCGTAAAAATGGTCGAATATTTTGTTTAATCAGAGTTGTAATTATATAGTATATAACAAGAACTAAATATGAATAATTCGATCCCTTCAAACACGAATTATTTAATTCTACGTCCCAAATAATCATATTTTACTAACTAAACAATGATTTAGTTAAAAAAACTTTATTCTCTCGTGTCACCCATTTATATTAAGAGCTAATTATAAAAAACCGTGTCTAGCCTTCATAATTTAATGGGTCCGACATTCTCATGCGATATAGTTATATTACCTCCTCACCTCTCAAAAACGAATATTATCTCCATAAACTAACACAGAGTTATTCCACCATGTTTTATTTTTACTCGAGATCACCAACATTGAATTAGTCAAAGTAAAACATGTTTAACCATAGGGTTGTTGTGACTTGAGTCTCTAAAAAAGAATGTGCATCTTAGCTATTCTATCATATTAATTCATGTACTACTCAGTTACTTGGGTAATACAAGTTTATTCTCAAAAAAATTTGAAATAAGAGATGAATAGTAATTTCCATATGAATATAATATAAATAAGTATTTTAGCTTATTACTTTTTTTTTTTTTTTAGTAATTTTAATATATATACTTTAATTGGTTGATTTTATTTTTAAATATCCTGCACCCCCCTAGACTTTTAGCAATCTTCCTCCATTAGCATTTTTCAGAGACGAAGTGAAAAAAAGCGCCATGGACGCAATCAGACACACATGCCTGAAGCTTGAAGTACCAACCAACGCGCAACCGGACGGAAGAGTCTCCATCTTCGTTAAAGGCACTTGGTATCAGCACCGCTTCGATCTCTCCATCACCGACGGCCTCAACGCTTGGACGTGCCATGGTGCCATTTCTAAAACCAGCACTGGATTAATTCTTCATAGTTTCCTTATTATTTCTATGTTTGACCTTGAATTTGTGCTGTACAGCGACGGAGGACGAGGTTCGGTTGCGCGCTGAACAATGGGACCAAGAACCGTCGGACTATGTGGGCTTGGCCGAGCGCTATTTAGGGTTTCAGCAGCCTGATTCGGTCTATGACTTTGCCGATGTTGGAAATGGGGACAAGAGGGTTTGTGCTATTTGGATTTCATATCCTTATTTGGTTTTTATTTTTATTTTTTTATCCCTTAGTCGTTACTGAAGAGGAAATCGAAGATTTATCAGGCACTAGGAAGAAGACGACAGCTTCTCAATTTGACTTCAAATTCGCCTCTTTGAATGCCTTTATTGTTGTTGAAGAGTAATTGAATGGAAATTTGGCTGAATAGTTTTAGCTTCTAGGTTTACTAGTGAGTTATCAGCAATTTGGCAATGGACTATTGAAAAAACAATTTTTTTTTTGAAAATGTAGGTGCAAAATAACCTTCCTAAGCAATACTAAGAGAAAGTAGGTTGTGACCCCCACATGTCAAGACAGACAAGGGGCAACCCTTAAGTGGCACCCATCCGACCATGTGAAGGCTAAGATTGAGAAGTGTCATGATGCATGCGACCAAGGAGGACGGTGCATCATCTAACACACCAAGAGTGTGCATTGAAGCTAAGTCAAGCATACGCAAAATTCGAGAGAAAGAGGCAACACAAGTGTCAAAGACAAACTCAAAAAGGGTTGGGTAGAGTCTTAGGCCATAACCTCTGAAGTTAGAGTTTCGGAATGAGTTTCAGCCGGTATGAAAGATAAAAGCTCACCAGATTTGATGTTAATCGGATACTCGATGGACTATGCACGAGGCTGTTTGTCCGCTCGCCAGAATGATGTTTACTCGAGAAAGATTGGAAATGTCTCAAAATGTACTATAGGGGGAGGCATGCTGTCAGCTCTCCACCACCCCTGGGCCTTATGGCCTAAGTGAGCTACCCTGTGGCACATGCGTGTGTCACAATGAGGGCGGCGTTTCGAGACGAGTGTTTTGAGCAACTTTCTTTGAAATGAGGTTTTCAAGGACAGTACCGGACAACACGGGGTGTGTCGGTATTGCACCCCAATCCATGTGTTGGAGGTTAGATTATGAACCCATTATTTAGAATGGATGTTGTAAATGTTCTAACATGGACACGGGAGAGTCCAATGCCTGATAAGAACTTGGATGGATTGATGATCGAGATGTCCCGATGAGATGAGATGATGCATTGAGAGACCTTGGTCTCGAGTAGAGGCAAGGTCGAGTCAGATGACTTGGCCTAGTGTAGAGGCAAGTTAGTTGTGTTGCAGATAATTGAACATGCACGCGTAGGTGGCATGTGTGGCCGAACAAGTTTGGATTCCGCAAAAGTGACGTTCGGTTGGCGAAGACAAACCTCGCCTAAAGTCTGACAAAGTCGCAAAGGTGTGCGAAAAATATATATGGGGTTTGGGTTCCCCTCAAGGATGGTTGTGAGTGTGTCAAGATCACGACGCCGCACGGTTGAAAAAGTACGATTGTGACAGTTGGTATAAGAGCCACACTTTGTGTGTCTAAGTTAGACAAGACAAAGAACTCGAGGGCCGAATGAAGACTTTGCAAGTGTGTCGCGAGTGCCAGATTGGGTAGGACAGTTGTGAGTTAGAATAAAAAATTGATTTATGGGTCAAAAGCTGGCCCCCTGAGGAGGAGTCTTACTCGTCAATAAAGCACAAACCAAGTTTATTTGCCGAAGGCTTGGGAGTTCAAATGGGCAGACAGTGAACTAGAAGGTCTACCAAGTCGGTGGCTTCGAAAGAGCCATTTGTATA
Organism: Cucurbita maxima; assembly: GCF_002738345.1. NCBI lineage: Eukaryota > Viridiplantae > Streptophyta > Magnoliopsida > Cucurbitales > Cucurbitaceae > Cucurbita > Cucurbita maxima. The sequence goes on from NW_019272062.1 coordinate 371,401, forward strand.
AGAGGAATAATGCCAATGTTTACAAGCAAAGAAACTAGGGTCAAATGAGACATGCGTCGACTGAGTGCCAAATATGCACAACAAAAGTTCATATGGGTGGATGATATCGCTACATAGAGACAACTGAGTTAAGTGGGGGAAAGCTCGAGAGAATGGGTTGCTCACTTCGTAGAAGTGCTATAAGAAGCACACGTGTTCCTTGAGCCATTACCTCGTGCCCAAGGAGGATGACTTTACACGAGTGTTGAGACCAGCATTCGCTTGAGAGGAGAGTATCAGGCTGAACGTGGGCAACACAGTGAAACGAAACTACAACAAGACTAGAGAAGTGTCAATGTAACGTTTGCCACATGAAGGTGGCTAGTTGAGAAGTTGGTTAAAGTGTAGTGCCAACATAGGACTGAGTTAGCTTCTAAACTTTGCTTCCAAAAAAGGTTGTGGCCTAATAAGAGAATGTCGAGTTACAAATCGCTATGTAACTCAGAGAATACGACGGTTTAGGCCATGATAGCTACGTTTGGGGTGCGCTCCCTCTAGCTCAAGAGAGAAATACTGATGCTAGTTTTTGCCATTGTTTGTCCGGTGAGTCTAGGATCGAGTCCGAAAAGTAGGCGAAGTTAGGTCCATGGAGGGATAGCCCACATCCATTGGGAAAATTGTGTTTTGTTGTACTTATGCTGCGAGTATCGGAGACTGAGAGAAGATCTAACAGTGGGATATCCCATAAGTAGTGCGCAAGTTTCCGTATTCATTCTGAAAACACGAGCAAATCAGCAGGTCAAGTGAATAGCCAGTTCGATGTTCGAGTCGTCATCGGGATGATATCGAGATTAAGTTGGGAGAATGTCACAATCGATGATATAATTGTGCTCCTTAGAAAGTCATCGAGGACGATGACTAGGTTAAGTGGGGGAGAGTGTCAAACCTCACTAAGAGAAAGTAGGTTATGATCCCCACATACCAAGAAAGGCTCAAGAGGCAACACTCAAGTGATGTCAATCCGGCCACGTGAGGGCCAAGATTGAGAAGTGTCATGATGTGACCGAGGAGGACAGTGCATCATCCAACACACCAAGAGTGTGCATTGAAGCTAAGTCGAGGCATATGCAAAGTTCGAGAGAACGAGGCGATACGAGTATTGTAGACAAGTTCGAAGAGGGTCGAGTAGGGCCCCAGGCCATAACCTCAAAAGTCAGAGTTTCAATATGAGTTTCGGCATGTGGCTCAGGAATTAAGTCCGTCAATATGAAAGATGAAAGCTCACCAAATTTGGTGTCTATCAAATACTCGACGGACTATGCCCAAGACCATATGTCTGCTCGTCAAAATGACGTTTACTCGAGAACGATTGGAAATGCCTCAAAATGTACCATAGGGAGAGGCATGTTGTCAGCTCTCTAGTACCCCTGAGCCTTGTGGACTAAGCAAGCTACTATGTGACACATGCGTGTGTCACAGTGAGGGCGAGCGTTTCAAGATGAGTATCTCAAACGACTTCTTTTGAAATGCATTTTTCAAGAACAGTACAAGACGACACGGGTGTGCCAATATTACGCCCCAACCCATGTGTTGGGGGTTGGATAATGCACCCATTATCCGAAACGGATGCCGTAAATGAAGCATGGACACCAAAGAGTCCAATGGCCGATAAGAACCTGGATGGATGGATGTTCGGGATGTCCCGATGAGATGAGACGATGGGATGCAATGTTGTATTAAGAGACCTTGGCCTCGAGTAGAGGCAAGGTCGAGCCAAATGATTTGGCCTAGTGTAGAGGCAAGTTAGTTGTGTTGCGGGTGATTGAACATGCACGCGCAAGTGACATGTGTGACTGAACAAGTTTGGATTCTGCACGAGTGACGTTCGATTGGTGAAGACAAACCTCGTCTAAGGTCCGACGAAGCCACAAAGCCGGACAAAAAGTATATATGGGATTGGGTTTTCCTCAAGGTTGGTCCTAAGTGTGTCAAGATCATGATGCCACACGGTTGAAAAAGTACGACCGTGACACTTGGCATAACAAAAAGAGAACTTTTGTTGAAGCACTATTTTTTTTTTCTTAAAATCGTAGAGATTACACGATTAGATGACATGTGTACTATGTGTTTATGTCACAATCGTACATTTTCAACCATACAACTCATGATCTTGACATACTCATGACAATTCTTAGGAGGAACCCCAAGTCCCATGCACATTTTTTGTCCATCTTTGTTGCTTCGTTGGACCTTAGGCGAAGGTTGTCTTCGTCAACTGAACACAACTTGTACGGAATCTAAGCTTGTTTGGCCACACATGCCGTCCATTTGTACATGTTCAATCATCTACGACTCCATTCGATTTGCCTTTACACTAGACCAAGCCATTAGGCTTGACCTTTCCTTACTCAAGGCCAAGGTCTTTCACATGCGACGCTGCATCTCAACTTGTCATCTTAGTTTCCAATTAACACGATCCACATACCTTGATGCCATCCTAAGTCTTGGGATGTCATCAACTATCAAAACTCACTCATACCTGTCCATCGAGAACGAACCCATGTATCGTTCATATTATCGGGGCTTCCCGAAAATCCATCCATCCGAGTTCTATCGAGGCATTGGACCCTCTAATGTCCATGTCAAATCATTTTCGGGCTCCATATCAAATAGCGGGTGCATATACCAACCTTTGACACATGGGCGGGGGTGCGTTCTTGGCACACCCGTGACATCCAACATTGTCCTTGAAAGACCCATTTCAAAAGAAATCGCCTAAGATACTCGTCTACAATGTTCGCCCTCACTGTGACACACGTATGTGCCATAGGATAGCTCGCTTAGGTCACAGGTTTAGGGGTGGTGGAGAGTTGACACCATGTTTTCCTCTTAATACATTTTGAGGCATTTTTGGTCGGTTAGGAGCAGACATAATTTTGGCGAACAGTCATACGATCTTGTGGAGCGTCCGTTCAATGTTTGATCGACACCAAATTTCGCGAGCATTCATATTTCATAAGAACATACTTAACTCCAAAGCCATATGCCCAAATTTCTTTTGGAACCTCGACTTTCGAGGTTAAGGCATGAAGCCTTACCCGATCGTTTATCGAGCTTGTCTTTGTCCCTCTTGTCTACTTGTTGCCTCCATCTTGCTTATGCCTCATCTTACTTCAATGCACATCTCTTTGGTGTGTTAGATGATGCAATGTCCTCATTGGTTGCATCATGACACTCATCTATCTTGGCCTTCGCATGGTCGGATAGACACCACTTTAGGGGCGCCGCCTTATTTGTCGCATGTGAGGGTCACAACCTACTCTCTTCATAGTATGGTTGTGACATTCTCCCCTACTTAAACTAGTCATCACCTTCAATGACTTTCTTAGGGGCACAATTGCTCTATGGATTGTGACACTCTCCCCCACTTAATCTCGACATGTCCTCGATGACGTTATGAACTTTGAACTAATTGCTAACTTAACCCGCTTAGCTTTATCATGCTCTAGAGTGAATACGGAAACTGCATACTACTTATGAGCTATCCCACTGATGGACCTTTCCTTGGTCTCCGAGACTCGCAGTATAATCACGGTAAAATAATTGCCCAATGGTTGTCGGCTATCCCATCTGAGGTCTCTCTTGCCCATCTCTCGGACTCGGTTCAGGACTCACCAGACAAACCATGACAAAACTAGTGTCAGCATATATTTGCCTAAGCTAGGGAGAGTGCCCTCAAATGTGGCTACTTTCGACTTAACCATCGTATTCTTTGAGCCGCATAGAGATCTGTATCACGACATCTCCTCGTCATAGCCACATCCCTTTATGGTGGTAAGGTGGGTTTGTGTATCACAACATTTTTTTTGTCATAGTCACAACCGTTTTTGGAAGCAAGGTCTGGAAGTTTGTGACACAGTCACATGTTGGCACTACACTTCAACCAACTTCTCAACTGACCACCTTTATGTGGCAAAGCCTGCCTTGATACTTCTCTGGTCTTGCGGTAGCTTCATCTCTATGTCCACGTCTAGCTGGTGCTTTCTTCTTGAGTGAATGCAGGTCTCGACTCTTTTGAGAAGTCACTCACCTTAGGCATTAGGAGATGACTTAAGGAATACACGTGTGCTCACTCTTTAGAGCACATCCACGGGGTGAGCAACCATTCACTCGGGCTCACCCCCATTTTGAACTCGACTACCTCTTTGCAGCTATGTGGTCCCCCCATAAGGACTTGCGTTGTGCTCAATTTGGCACTTGGACAACACATGTCTTGCTTGACCCCCTATTTTTTTGCTTGCAACCATTGACACTATTCCTCTAGTGCGAATGGTTCTTTGGAAGACATCCAACCTATTGTGCATTCTGATTCTTTGTTTCTCAATTCAGAACTCCCAAGCCCTTGGCAAATGAGCTTGGCTCGTGCTTTACTGATGGGTAAGACTCCTCCCTAGGGAGTCTGACTTTAATCCAGAAAGCTAATTTTGATTTTGGCTTGCAACTATTCTACCCACTCCCGCATTCGTGATACACTTGAAAGTCTTCGTTCAACCCTCGGGTTCTTTTCCTAACATCTTGTCAGATATAGACACACAAAATGTAGCTCTGATACCAACTATCACGATCGTACTGTTTCAACCGTGTGACGTTATGATCTTAACATGCTCATGACAAGCCTTAAGGAGAACCTAAGCCCCACATATATTTTTCGCCCATTTTTGTGGCTTCGTCAGACCTTAGCCAAGGTTTGTCTTTGCCAATCGAACACAACTTGTGTTGAATTCAAGTTTGTTCAGCCAAACACGACGCCTATTTTTAATCATCTGCGACCATGCTCGACTTGTCTCTACACTAGGTTAAGTCATTTGGCTTGACCTTGCCTCTACTTGGGGCCAAAATCTTTCACATGCAACGTCGCATCTCAATTCGTCATCGTGGTTCCCAATTAACATGACCCACATATCTTGATGTCATCCCAAGTTTCAGGATGTCATCGACCATCAAAACTCACTCGGACATGTCCATCGAAAACAGACCTATGTGTAGTTCATATTGTTGGGGACTCCCGAACATCCATCCATCCGGGTTCTATCTCGGTGTTGGATCCTCCCGTGTCCATGCCAAATCATTTACGAACTCTGTATTGGATAGCAGTGGGTGTTGAACCTTTAACACATGGTTGGGGTTGTCGCACACTCGTGTCGTCTGACACTGCCCTTGAAAGATCCATTTCAAAGTAAGTCAACGAGACGCTCGTCTCGCAACACTCGCCTTCACTATGACGCATGTATGTGCCACGAGATAGATCGCTTAGGTCATAGGACCTAGGGGTGGTGGAGAGTTGACACCATGGTTTCTCCTAAGGTACATTTTGAGGCATTTTTAGTCTGACAAGAATAGACATGATTTTGATGAACGGTCATACGTTCTCATGGAGCGTCTGTTCGGTGGCCGATTAACACCAAATTTGGTGAGCATTCATTTCCATATGGACGGACTTAACTCCAAAACCGCATGCCCAAACTCCTTTCGAAACTCGACGTTTGAAATTAAGGCCCGAAGCCCTACTCAATCCTTTATCAAACCTATCTTTATTCCTCCTGTCTACTTGTTGCCTCAATTTTACCTATGTCTCATCTTGGCTTCCAGGTACATCTCTTTGGTGTGTCCTGGTGTGTCAGAGGATGCAGCATCCTCCTCTGTCACATGGCATTCATCTTGGCCCTTGCCTGAGGGTTGCCAAGATTAACTAAATACAAAGGCACACTTGAAAGATTAACTAGGGCACATTTTGGTCGCTAAGGTTTTGAAACATACACTTTAGCCCTTTAAGTTTTGGAAACGGATTGAAATGGCATCCAACTTCTATGTGACGATTAAGTTGCTGACATTATCTTGCTGATATGGCAAAATATATTTGTTTAACAACATTTTTTCATTTCTAAAATTTCTGTCTCCTTCCTTTCTCTCCGCTGGTGAATCTTGCAGCTGCTCATCGTCTCCCCTTCTTATGAACTAAACTGTTTCTTTTGCACTTTGATGGACAAAATAGTCACCAAAAGTGTAGTTTACTATTAAATCAGATTAAGCTTGGTTAATTTTTTTTTAGTCTAGAATAAATTTTAGAATTTGATTACATTAATCAATCTCTTTGTGGGCTGGATGGTTTTGATATGGTAATCTTATGAACTCGGAAGAGGGATTCAATTATCTCAACGATAAAGATCGAGGTTTCATTTTATTTTAATCTTTGGATGACATTGATTAGCACTTTGTTTTGGTTCTTTTGTAGCTTTCTTGGACATTTAACAAAGAAGGGATGAAGTTAGAATGGCGATGGAAATGTCGACAGGCATCGGATAATAAGACTACTACAGCAGGAATATTGGACTTTCTCATGGATGCAAACATAAGGCTGAGCGTAATACTATGCCTCCTTGTTGTGTTTACAATGTTTTAGATTTTCTCAAGGTTACTTCTATTCAGCTGTTTGTCTGTACTTCTCATTAATTTCATGAGCATATTGTTCCATAGCTAATACTATGCCTCCTTGTTGTGCTTACCAATTCACTTCATATGGCATTTGAGTTGTGACTTAGAGATCATCTTGGGGAGGAGAACGAAACACCCTTTATAAGGGTGTGGAAACCTTTCCCTAACAGATGTGTTTAAAAGCTTCGAGGGGAAGCCCAAAGAGGACAATATCTGCTAGTAGTGGGTCTAAGCCATTACAAATGGTATCAGAGCCAAACACCAGACGATGTGCCAACAAGGAGACTGTTCCCCGAAGGGGGTAGACACGAGGCGGTGTGCTTAGTAAGGACGCTGGGCCCTGAAAGGGGTGGATCTGGTGGGGGTCCTACATCGACTGGAGAAAGGAACGAGTGGCAGCGAGGACGCTGGGCCTTGAAGGGGGGTGGATTGTGATATCCCACATTGGTTGGGTAGGAGAACGAAACACCCTTTATAAGGGTGTTGAAACTTTTCTTTAACAGACGCGTTTTAAATCCTTGAGGGGAAGCCCGAAAGGGAAAGCCCAAAGAGGACAATAGCTGCTAGCGGTGGGCTTGGGCCGTTACATGCTCTGTTCTTAATTTTTTCTTATAACTTATGCCTGCTTGATTTTTGTATGAATAGGAAGAGGTTGTGAGAAAGACTCAATCATTTGAGAAGCTGAAAGTGGAGTCTGAGAAGTGTTTGGCTCAGAGCGAGAGGATTTGTGAAGAAAAGGTGGAGTTTGAAACTGCACTATATGCAAAGGTACTGAAAGTTTCATATACTTATGATTTAAATTTCACCCCATCTGTTTTCTTCTTTGTCATCTCTGTAAGCGCTATACCATTCTGAATTATTGCTTCTTCAAAAATCATGCTACACCTTAGCTTCAAGAGTGTAACATGATGCAATATGTACTTGTTCATTTTATCAGTGTAGAAGCTTTGTTCTTTGCATTTGAAAATGTAGCATGATGTCTTGCTGTTGGAAAAACTACTGTTTATGTAATTGTGTTTTCTTTGTAACTAATTGTGAGATCCCACGTTAGTTGGGGAGGAGAACGAAACATTCTTTGTAAGGGTGAGGAAACGTCTCCCTAACAGACGCGTTTTAAAAACCTTGAGGGGAGTTCAAAAGGGAAAGCTCAAAGAGGACAATATCTGCTAGTGGTGGACTTAAGTTGTTACAAATGATATCGAAGCTAGACATTAGGTGATTTACCAGCAAGGAGGAGGTTAAGCCCCGAAGGGGGGTGGACACAAGGTGGTGTGCCAGTAAGGATGCTGGGTTCCGAAGGGGGTGGATTGGGGAGTCCCAAATCGATTGGAGAAGAAAACGAGTGCCAGCGAGGACGTTGGTCTCCAAAAGAGAGTGGATTGTGAGATCCCACATCAGTTGGAGAGGAGAACGAATCATTCTTTATAAGGGTGTGAAAACCTATCCCTAGCCGACACGTTTTAAAAACCTTGAGGGGAGCCCAAAAGAGAAAGCCCAAAGAAGACAATATCTGCTAGTGGTAGGCTTAGACGGTTACACTAATCGTTCTACTAACCCAAGTAAACATTTATTCGATTCTACAATCAGGCAACCTTCCTTTGGCATTAATCTACTTCACATGTGTTTCTGCTTCACTGATCAAGGGTGGTAGCCTCCAGTGGTAAGAGGTGTTCTTTTTCTACTTTCTGATTGGAAGTTCTTAGTTTTTATTCCTTAGTGAGATATTGAATGCCGCGGCATGCATTATTCACCAGACCAGACTTTGTTCAATATATAGGTGGTCTAGCGAGGATGTTATACATTCTCAGTCCAACATGGTTTTGATGGAACTAGTTTGAGGCCTACGAAAAAGGTCCTCAGCCCGTCTCTGTTATTGTGAGATCTCACATTGGTTGGGGAGAAGAACGAAATATTCTTTATAGAAGTGTAGAACCTCTCCCTAACATACACGTTTTAAAAACCTTGAAGGAAAGCCCAAAGAGGACAATATCTGCTAGCGGTGGGCTTGGGTTGTTACAAATTGCATCAGAGCCCGACATCGGGCGATGTGCCAGCGAGGAGGCTGAACCCCAAAGGGGGTTGGACATGAGGCAGTGTGCTAGCAAAGACGTTGGGCCCCATGAAGGGGGTAGATTGTCAGATCCCACATCGGTTGGGGAGGAGAACTAAACATTCTTTATAAGAGTGTGGAAACCTCTCCCTAACAAATATGTTTTAAAAACCTTGAGGGGAAGCCCGAAAGGGAAAGCCCGAAAGGGAAAGCCTAAAGAGAAAAATATCTTCGAGTAGTGGGCTTGGGCTTGGACTGTTGTTACGATATTGCACCATATTTGAACCATGAACCCACCAGACTGTCATCTTAAGGCTCTGTTCTACTTTAGGTTTCACTTAACAAATACACCAGGGTTCCTTAATCAATACTCGAAAAAAGACATCTCGTGGAAGTAGTGCAGACATTTAAAGTTTAGGGTATTCCACGTACGGAAATCAAAGAATCTTAAAAGGTGATATGATAAAGATGATTTTATATCTAGGGTGGAAAAGCAAGCACTAGCACGCGCGTATATATATACCTTAACTCTTTCACGAGATGCTCAGTGAAGCATATAATATTTTAGAATATGTATTGCACGTGTCTATGTACGGAAATCAAAGAATCTTAAAAGGTGATATGATAAAGATGATTTTATATCTAGGGTGGAAAAGCAAGCACTAGCACGCGCGTATATATATATACCTTAACTCTTTCACGAGATGCTCAGTGAAGCATATAATATTTTAGAATATGTATTGCACGTGCCTATGTTTGGCATTCTTATTATCATCCGTTTCAATACTTGTCTTGTCTTCTATTAGATACATGTTAAATTTATTAGGAAAGTATCATTCAAATGTATGAACATTAAATTAAAATGTTCATGTGAAATCCCATATTGATTGGAGATGAGAACGAAACACTCTTTATAAGGGTGTGAAAACCTCTCTCTAATAGACGCGTTTGGAAAGCTCAAAAAAGAAAGCCCAAAAAGGACCGTAATATCTGTTTGAATGAATGTTTCATGTATTACTGAAATGGCACCCCTTGTTTCTTACTTGAAATTTGTAAATGTTGTTCTGATTGCTTCCAGTTTCTAAATGTCTTGAATACAAAGAAGGCCAAACTTAGAGAGTACAGAGATCAGTTTCCAAAACAGACCACAACTAGCAGCAAACTTAAACAAGACGACGAGTACTCTGATAAAACCGAATCCTTTGACGATGATAGCGATGCAGAAAAGAACTAACGAAGAACAACATTGAGACTTAACTTGCGGATCTCAAGGAATCTTACATGAAATAAGTTGGATTTGTTATTGGATTTGTTATCCATGTTAGTACGTTAAACATTTTCTTTGTTTTTCGAGTATGGAAGAGTGAGGATTTGAATATCCAATCTAAAAAAGAAGTAAGATACATTTACTGATGAACTATGTTCATGTTGACACGATAGAAACGGCTAAAAAAAGATCTGAATCTATTCTAAGTATAATTTAATGTGAAATTTGCTTAAATAATTAGTTTTTAGATAATTTATCGAAAGTTTCGTACCTATAACTTTGTATCGAAGTATTAGTTGGTAGCTTGTATCCTATTTAAACTTATGAATATGATGAAAATGGAACCTTCAATCCAAATTTTATTTCTCATTCTAACTTTGTATTGTTTTTTTGACTAATAATATTGTCAGATCTATTCATACTTTTGAGTATAGATATTGTGTCAGAATACATAACACAGTTTTCGCACATGTATCTGGGTTCACTGGGCAAGCTTGTTAGAGAACACCCTAGACGCCAACCAACAAAAAAGAAAATAACACAACTAATATCATGATTGTACACGTCTGTACATTATATGTCGGAGAAGTAATTCAGGATCACGTAATATACAATATGCATAAGGTTCTAGGTCAAAAATCCTGTTTCAATTAGATGATACATATAATAGTTCCGTAAATAACATGACATATGTCTCTTAAGAGACAGTATTTTAATTATGCTTATATTACATTGTACACATGATGTCTCAAACGATATAAACATAGTCATATAATCATATCAATCATATATAAAAACAAGACACCAGGTAACAAACAATTTCATCTAACCTATTTCATAGGTATTCAACGAGTAAGTTCACTTACAGTAAATAGTTTAATCTGATGTTCCTGAGGTTCCGTAAGCTCATCATCTCTTAAAGCTGCTATCAAGTTTATCATTTCTTAAACACAGCTTTAAGAGAGTTCATTGTCACCTATCATGTCAACTTTCGATCAGCTTTACTAAAGATAATTCTATTACTGTTACATGAGAGATATTCGTTTAAATGGCTCAAGATCAAAGTTTTTTCGACATAAAAATGTCTATGGTTGTTAGCTTGTTTCAAGCTGGTAAGAATCAATCCCCTTTCTTTTTGCTTTTTCAGAGAATAAATTTGTCTATGGTTGATTTTCTATAGGTCTGAAAAGTCTTTTTTTTTTATTATTTGATTCTCAAAGATTCTTTTTTTTAAGTATCATAAATAAAACCTTCAACCAAACGACTCCATAGAGGTATCTTGACAATGAAACTCATATTTAATCCTTTATTCTCGTAATAAGAATCTAAAAAAGAAAAAAAAGTGTTTTCTTCATCGCCTCTATCTCGATATTCTCACTCTTTCAGAGGGCACCAAAACGTTGAATGATAGGATGAGGTATGGAAGCTGGTTCAAAAGAGAAGGGGCGTGGATTTCGTCGTGCAGAGACGTTTAGATTTTTACTCGCCCGCGAGTTTAAAAATTTCCTTTATTTTTTTCAACCGTTACATTATATACCTCTGAAAAGGACTTTTGCCCTTGAAAGTGTCAAATTCCTGCAACAACTTAGGATATTTTTCTCTTATCTCATCTTCTCGTTCTCGCTTATGCCAAGATGCTTTACCCTATTAAAGACGTTCATAAGTAATTTTAATTCCTAATTTTTATAAAGTAATTTTCAATTTATTATGAATTATCTAATAAATGGTATGTCAGTGGTCATTGTATTGTAGACATATTTATCCTAGTTGGCACTCGTTTCACTTTCCAATTAATGTGAGATACCACATCAGGTTGGAGAGGGGAACGTCACATTCTAAGGTTATGGAAACCGACCTTAGAAGCTGTGTTCTTACAACCTTGAGAAGAATTTTGAAAAAAAAAAAAAAAGTCTAAAAATGACAACATCTCGTGGCGTGAACACGTATGTAATTTATCCAAAAAATTGTTAAAAAAAAAAAAAGTTTAAATGGAAACAAACTTCTTCAACCAAAATTTTCCGACTCCCCATAAATCACTTTTCCACTTTACTCATCACTCCCGTACATCAACCTTACATTTACCTGAAAATCATTTTAAAAATCGGATGAATATTAAAAATATTGAGTAAGGCACTTTCCTACCAAGTTAGATATGCAAATTGTCATGTAGTTATCAATCAAAATCGAGGGACCTAGTGGTTGATTACTCAAAACACATATCGTGTAATTTACTCACCAAAAACTATTTTCAACAATCACTCTTCAATGATTATTAGTGGCTGGCTACTTGATACGCACAACGTGTAATCCTTACCACAAAAATAATTTTCAACAATCACACCATTATTAGCGGGTTACTCAATATACTCCTCCAACTTGTATCCGATATCTATTTTTCCACTTCAAATAGTATTTCGAATGATGCTCGAGAGCAGCAACCGCAAGGACTGCGACCGCCTAATAGACACGGATGAAGCTGGGTGGTGGAATCTTAAAAAGGTAGGTGGTAACATCAGATAGTAAGCTACTTATTCAACTCGCTCTAAAATCCAAAATAATCTAACAAAGCTTGAACTTAACTTTCCCTTGCGCCCAAATGAGATGTCCGCCTTTATTGGTGCTGTGAATGTTTGATTAATCCACCACACCTAAATGGTGTGAAAGTTATCTTATTTATAATCAAATAAATTACAACGATATGGAAATAGTAATAAATGGAAATAACAATAAATGGAAAGATACATTTGCCTTATAATAAAATATCAAATATAATATATATGGTAAACTATAATTTATTACTAAATATCCTTAACAGGTGCTATATCTAAGAATACTTTACTAGAACTACGAACTTAAGATCCCTTCCATTTGAAGCTTAGTTAATTTTGGAGTCTAAACACTATTTCCTTATTAAAAGAGTAACGGTGGGCATGATTCTTTGCTAACTCTTTCATCTCTACCATGACGCCAAAATTTGTCATATCCAAGATTATCAGTGTCATATCCATCAGGTGGCTTGACACAGACACTTGATAGCCTCTTACCTTCTTAAGCGGTTCTACGTTTACCTCAACACAGAACCTAGTACTCTAATTCTATCCTCACAAAACTGGGAGAAATGAAAGAGTGGATAGAGCCAAAATGAAACAACGCTCTTGCAAAGTGGGCTAAGATAGACAAAATACATGTGACTATAGTGTTTGAGGTTTCGACCTCATTGACGCCGAACCTAAACCGTGCTCTAGAATAATGACATAGATTCCACCTTGCTACTAGATCAGCTTCTAGGGTAAGACCTGATCACTATTCGAGGCTGATAGGTATCGACTATCATCTTACCCTAAGATATTGCAAAGCTCCATTGCCCTCCTTGTGGCAGTTGAAGCAAACCCTATTCTCAAACCTGTGTGTCGTAGTGTCATCCACAATTAGTAAATAATTTCTCAGAAGGATAGTCTTGTGTGGGTCTACGTCCACCTTGATTGTGTGAGGTCTTGGTTGAGGGTTGTGCAGTTGGCTCCACCTTCCTCTTTTGCCCTCTTCTCCAACTCGGGTTAGGAACCTTGTCATCTTTCGCATCTTCGATTCGAAGTGTCGTGGCATAGTCAGGTGGCTCATGAGCAAAGACCGCACCTCGAACCACAAGTCTTAGGCCCATGATGAAACATTACATTTATTTTCTTTTATATCGACCACACCAAGAGTAAATCAGGACAATCGAGTAAGCTCGTGATCATACACTTCTGTTAACTTGTCTCCCAACTCAATCTTTAGAAATTCTTACCGCTTTTTGTACCGTAACACTAGCTTGAAATATGTCTATACCCAATGATCAGGTTAACATGTGCACCGAGAGTCCTCAAAGCCGACTACTACTACAATCAAGCATCCTATTTCATATGATCAAATATTTCATGTATTATTGACATAAAAGTTCCATACATATTCATTGCCATTCCTAGTGAAGTATCACATTCCCATAATATCATAATCATATATTCACATTCCACTTGATATTCCAACTCCTTTAAGCTTTTCAAAAGTATATTTTATTTAATCAGTAAACTTCGAAGACTATCGTCCGTTGAAATAAAAATACATAAATTTTACCTAAATAATCAAAACATGTATGGATATATGGATAATAACTTTATTTGTATTTATTTTTTAAAGTATATTTGTCTTCTCATCATTTCTAATGGTATCTTTTACCCTAATGTTCATCTTTTTATGATCAGCCTATAAGATAGTGTAGTTGTTCAATCCCATTGTTCCAAAGCTAAGAAAGTTCCAAAAGAGAGATTGAAAGATGGGTTCGATCTCCAAAACTAGTAAGCCACACGTTGTATGTGTCCCATTCCCAGCCCAAGGCCATATCAACCCTATGCTAAAGCTAGCTAAGCTTCTCTACCATAGAGGTTTCCACGTAACGTTCGTCAACACCGAGTACAATCATAGACGTCTGCTTAACTCGAGAGGCCCGAACTCGGTCGATGGCTTGCTAGATTTTCAGTTCAGAACCATTCCTGATGGCCTTCCCTTCTCGAATGCGAATTCTACCCAAGACGTACCTTCCCTTTGCCAATCCACCTCCAAGAATTGCTTAGCTCCTTTTTGTGATCTTATTTCTGAGCTTAACTCGATCATTGATGTCCCGCCTGTTAGCTGTATTGTTGGAGATGCTATCATGTCTTTCTGTATGTTGGCGGCTAATAAATTTAAAATCCCTCATGCTTTGTTTTGGACTGCTAGTGCTTGTGGCTACTTTGGTTACTTGCGTTATTGTGAGCCGATTAAGCACGGGTTGGTACCACTTGAAGGTATGATTCATTTTTTTTTAAAGCATAATATATTTTAATTTGAAAGTGGGGTTTTTTAATATTAGCTTCTTTCATGGTTTAGACTTGGAGAATACAATAGAATGGACTCGGGAACGGAAAAGTATACGTTTGAGGGACCTGCCTAGCTTTCTTCTTACAACGGATCGAGATGATATCATGCTAAATTTTATCAATCAAGAAATGAGTAGATGTCGAGAAGCTTCGGCGATTATATTAAACACATATGATTCGCTTGAACACGATGCTATAGATTCTCTTTCTTCTATACTTCCTCCTCTTTACATAATTGGTCCACTTCACTTGCTTGTCAACCAAATAGATGATGAAAAGCTAAGAACAATAGATTCAAATCTTTGGGTCGAGGACATGGATTGCATCGAGTGGCTTAACTCAAACGAACCCAACTCGGTAGTTTACGTAAATTTTGGTAGTACAACGGTGATGACAGAAGAGCAACTAATTGAGTTTGCATGGGGATTAGCAGACAGTGAAAAGCCGTTCTTATGGATAACAAGACCCGATATAATCGTGGGAGATTCAGCCATTTTGCCAGTTGAATTTGTAACACGAACCAAAGATAGAAGCTTGATAGCAAATTGGTGTTGTCAAGAACAAGTGTTGAGCCATCCATCTGTGGGAGGGTTTCTAACACATAGTGGATGGAATTCGAGTCTTGAAAGTATATGCGCTGGAGTGCCGATGATCTCGTGGCCTTTCTTCGCCGAACAACAATTGAATTGTCGTTATTGTTGCACCGAGTGGGGCGTTGGGATGGAAATCGATAGCAATGTTCGAAGAAATGATGTCAAGGAGCTTGTGAGAGAGCTAATGGATGGTGAAAAGGGTATGAAAATGAAGAAGAATGTTATGGATTTGAAGAGCAAAGCTGAAGAAGCGTATAAACATGGTGGATATGCTTCCAAGCAATTGGATAAACTCATCAATGATGTCCTTCTACAAAATTCTTAACTTGGTTTATATTTAGAAGAGTGTGCTTATTCAATAAATTCTCCTCAGTTTGTTCAAGAATAAGTTTGTAATGACTTTTTAAATGAAATATTTTTTATGAGGGCCTGAAAATCTCTTTTTATTAGATGCATTTTAAAACCGTGAGGTTGATGGCGATATATAACAGAACAAAGTGGACAGTATCTACTAGTGGTGGCTTTGGGCTATTACAATGGTATTAGAGCCAAGCACCGAGGGAGAGGTGATCCTCTGTGCTAGGGCTCTCGGAAGCCCATAGCTTCCCCTTCTGAGTGGCATTGGACTGAGGTCATCTCATCGTGGGGAATTACTCTGTCTCATCACTTGCCTTATGTCGGACAGTTCCTCTATGATAACCCCCAAAATGGCATCTCAATTGTGCCCCCAATGCCATTGAAGTACTCTCTGGTACAAGTCGTGAGCATAACCAATTCAGGGACAGGGGCTTACCTTGAAACAACTTCCAATGTCATACCTTTTGTCTGCCCTGCTCGCTGTCTTTTCATTCGGAATCCAGCTTCACCACTCTATCTCACTGTGGCCACTCTGATGAAGAAGATTACTGGGCCACTCTCCGTTCATTCCAGTTGCCATCTACGGATGTCAAGGTTAATCCAATTGTACAGTTCAAGTGATGTGCTAGCGAGGATGTTGGACTCTTAAGGGGGGTGGATTGAGAGATCCCACGTTAGTTAAAGAGAGAAACGAAACATTGCTTATAAGGGTGTGAAAACCTCTCCCTAGTAGACGTGTTTTAGAATCGAGAGGCTGATGGCGATACGTAACGAGACAAAGCAAACAAAATCTGCTTGCTAGCTATGAGCTTGAGTAGTTATAAAAAAAAAAAAAAATTATAAACTCAAGTACTAACATATCGTCCTACAATGAAAAAAACCAAGTGCATAAACTTTCTAAAGATCTTCGTTTTATGGCCTCCACGTAGAAGCCGTCATCTGTGCATTAGTCTCTTGCCCTTACCTAAAAATATTAATAAAATGATAAATATTAAATGATCCTACGGTTGGAGTCGAGAAAATGCTGTCACACACATGTATTATAACTAATGAGACCTAATCTTCATGATTGTACGTTAGACTATACCTTTTTTATTAGGTAAAATTGGATGCATATTACTTTTTTACACAGTTTTGCGCAAATGTACGTGGTGTCTCAAAAAATATAAACCTAGTCATATCATCCTATGAGTCATATGAACAATTAATACCATGTAAAAGTCACATGGTACATTGCAACAAACAATTTCATCCGATAGTAATTTCACTTACCGCAAAAGCTCTAACGTTCTTAAGTCTCGGTAAACTTGTCATCTCTTAAACTCAGCTTTAAGATAGTTTGTAGGTTTATAGTTGGGTAGTGGGATTGTGGAGCATAGATTCAAATCTAATTTTCAACCTTCAACCGTAAACTGATACTAATAAGAAGATCTTTGAAGGATAGGAATCAAATTTAACTTCCAACTCTCGATAAGCTTTTCTAAAGATAATTATGTTACTGTTACATGAGATGTTCGTCTAAATGGCTCACTATCAGCCAAGTAAAAAGGTAAACAAAAAAAAGCAAAGGAAAAAGAAACCTTACATTCCCTTTCCCCTTTTGCTTTCTTTTTCTCCGAAGATAACCCGCCGAGCCGTTTGTTTTAAGTTTTGGAATGGAAAAAGAGAAAAATATAATAAAATTGTTGAAAATATTTAATTATATGATATTTTGATAACATTTTCGGTGCAATACCAAACATAGTTATTTGATTCTCATACATCATAGACAAAGTCTCCAACCAAACGACCTTATAAAAATGTCTGTAAAGGTGGGAACGAGACATAATTATTCCTGGTTCTCGTGATAAGTAAGGATCTAAAAAAGAAAAAAAAAACGTGAAAAGAGGAGGTATATGAAAATCAATCAAATCAATATTTTCTCACTCTAAAGTGGTTCAATTTTAAAGCATTCTAAAAATAAATTATTAATGAATAAGGACTAAAATTTAAAAGTTAGTTACAAGTAAAATAAATAATTATAAATTAATATTGATGAAGAGTGGTGGACCCATAACCCATAGGTCTCAGGTTTTCTGGTTTTGATAACCGTGGCTTTAGATTATTATTTTCTTCTTTATTTTTTATAATGAATTTTAAAATGTCACTTAATTCCTTTTCAACCATGAGAGTGGTGAAGCAGAAGTATGGTGGTCCCATAATCCATAGGTCCCAGGCTCAAAATCGGGCTCTGATAAGAGTGGCTTCTGTTTATTTTTTTTTTCTTTATTTTTTATAATGAATTTTAAAATGTCACTGAATTCCTTTTCAACAATGAGAGTGGTGCAGCAGAAGTATGGTGGTCTCATAACCCATAGGTGGTGCAGCAGAAGTATGGCGGTCTCCATAACCCATAGGTCCCAAGATCAAAACCGGGTTCTAATAAGAGTGGCTTTTGTTTATTTTTTTCTTTATTTTTTATAATGAATTTTAAAATGTCGCTGGATTCCTTTTCAACAATGAGAGTGGTGCAGCAGAAATATGGTGGTCCTGTAACTTATAGGTCCCAAGATCAAAACTGGGTTCTAATAAGAGTGGCTTTTGTTTATTTTTTTCTTCTTTATTTTTTATAATGAATTTTAAAATGTCACTGAATTCTGAATGGCATAGCGGAAGCATGGTAGGCTCATAACCCAGCTTATAAGAGTAGCTTCCGTTCATTTTTTTTTTCATTTTTTCCCATTTTTCTTGCTTTTAAATGGATTTTTGTGTAATAGTTAATTTCTTTTCAACAATTAGAGTGGCGCGGCGGAAGTGTGGTGGGCCCATGACCCACAGGTCTCAGGATCGAAACCTGTCTCTGTTTCCCTTTTTTTCCTTTTTCCCCCCCCTTCCTTTTCTCTTGCTTTTTTGTATTGCATTTTGGGACATGAGGCTCGGTCAACAATTTTGAGTTTCATAGTTGCAGAAGAATCATAGAAATCCTTTCCCAACAATTTTCACTTCTCCACCAAAACTTTCCCATCCCTCCAATTCCCCAGATCTCATCACTTCTTCATCTCCTCCCTGCTCTCATAGTTTCTTATTTTTGTTGGTGGATCAGACATGCCAGTGGCTGCTTCCGCCATTTACTTCCTCAATCTCCGAGGGGATGTTCTCATTAATCGTCTCTACCGTGACGATGTCGGGTAATTTTACCTCTTTATTTTCTGAGTTCCAATTTCTATTCTGGATGTTCACGTAAGAGGGTTCGTGGCGTGTCTATATTGCTTATACGTCTGGATTATATGATTTCATTTATTGGGTCGAGCTTACAATTTAAGTTTTGATCGTTGGAAGAGTTTCTAAAGCAATGGGCATTGTTGAGATTCTTTGTAATTGAGTCTGAGGTGATCAACTGAATCATGTTTTCAGCGAATTGTAGATCCTCGCTGTTACTTGTTTGATATCAATCAGTGTTTTCATGGTACACTTAGAGCCTATGGTGAGGGGTGATGTGAGGTGCTCGCCTTTTGCGCGTTTTAGTCACAATGGTGCACGAGCACTTGCCTCAATCATGAAGAAGGGGAAGAGTCGAAAGAAGATGATTAGAGAAGAAAAATAAGAAGAAGATGAGTAGGGAGGGATGGGAAGAAAATAAGATGAGTATAGAGAAAAGAACAAGACCAAGAAGATGAGTTAGATGGTAATTTACCTTATGCCTCAATGTAGGAAACCCGTCTACACGTGCGGATTATGTCATTTTTTTCGTCGGGTTATTTGATGAATCCTTAGAGAAGCCCCTTTTAGACAAACTATTGTGCAATCTGCATACTTTATGAGATAAAGATGGTGGTGAGCCAAAATGACTTTCTTAAGCTTCTAAAAGTGTGGTATGTAGTAATAGTTTCAAAGGTATTTAGTTATTCTATTAGGCGGGTATTATTGCACGGATGGAATATTGCTTATTTCAGCTTATGGATACAATTTTTATGCATCGTTGTGTTTTCTCGTTAAGTTATGCGCATTAAATTTTTACACCTAAAAAATTCGCAGCGGAAATATGGTGGATGCCTTCCGAACACATATAATGCAAACAAAAGAACTTGGCACATGCCCGGTGAGACAGATTGGTGGTTGCTCTTTCTTTTACATGAGAATTAGCAATGTATACATTGTGATTGTTGTAAGCAGCAATGCAAATGTAGCTTGTGCATTCAAGTTCGTGGTTGAGGTAGTTAGCATCTTTTTTGTGGTTGTATGCTGTGGTGTAACATTCTTTCCTTCATGATTTAAGTTCGATGTTTGATTAATCAACTATTTTCGAGTTTATATTTAGCTTCCTTTTAGGATATTTGAAGAAGATTTTGCTCAAGTAGCTATATAATAAAGGAAGCATACTTTATTTTGATGGAACTTATGATTTAGTTTTGCTTACAGGCTGTTGCACTGTTCAAATCTTATTTTGGTGGGGCTTTCGATGAAGATGCAATTCGAAACAATTTTGTTCTTATTTACGAGCTTTTGGATGGTATTTGATGCCTTGTTGGCAATTTCCATTTTTGTTTGTTACTTTCTGTGTATGGTCTTATTTATTTATTTATTTATTCATAAGAGCAAGTATTGAATATTGTTAATTCTTAATAGTTTGACCAGCTACAAGCAGAAAAAATAAGGTAACGTTTATACGGCCGAATAAAGTTTATTTTGTAAAAACTGTGCCGTGGGACTAACAAGTAGAAAAAGACTGCCTGCTGTCGACTGCTTGTCTTGTGCTATTGTTTTGGGTCTTTAGGGGGGAAAATTAGATTTTTAAAGGGGCTCAAAGACTTGCGGAGTGAGGCGTGGGTCCATGTTAGATATCATGCCTCATTTTGGGTCTCTGTTAGGAAAGAAATAACCCTTTAGGTCTTATTTTGTTTGTCTGAAGCCCATTCTTAGGTTGATTATACTTTTGTTGGGTTTTTAACGTTCTACTAGCACAATTCATCTGTTCTGCACTAATTTTGCCACTTTTCAGAACAATATTTTGCATCATGTTATGCAATATGTGGTATGGGCTGTATTCTATGACTGAATTGTTCATTTAATAGACTGTACATGGATAATACCTTTTAGTTTCTATTGTGGTTGAGTGATTTAGCATGATAATTTTCTGCCATCCATGCTAAACATATGGTCATGCACCTTGAAGAACCAATTTTTTGTATGCCCCTTTGTATTTATTCATTTTTCTCAATGAGCCTGTTTATCCTTAAAAAAAGGGGAAAAAAGGATTCTTAGTTTTTCCGTTGGACGCCTGGTTGTGATAAATTGATGTCTTAGAAATAGAGGCATTTGTGTCGTGGAAACGAGTCGAAGGCTGATATCTGCCTTGTAATTGCAGAAATAATGGATTTTGGTTACCCGCAAAACCTCTCGCCTGAAATTCTAAAACTATATATCACTCAGGAAGGAGTTCGCTCGCCATTCTCTTCCAAGGTTATATAATATATATATTTTCCAACAGATTTTGAACATAGAATGCTTAGCTATAACGTTCCTGCACCTTACAATTTCTTTCTATATATCTCTCTCACTCTTTGTAATTTTCTGGCCATTTGTATTTCTTAGCAGGATTTCTCGTCCTCTTAGACTCGTGAAGTTTATCTAAATCAATTAAATTTTCTCTTGTAGCAAAAGTAAAAATATTTTAAAGTGGAATAAATGTCTGTTTATAAACAAGTGATTGTTACTGAAATCTTTTCATTTTGTTCCTTTTATTTTGCACCTTGTGCTAAAAAAGCCTTCAGATAAACCTGTCCCAAATGCAACTTTACAAGTCACAGGTGCTGTCGGTTGGCGAAGGGAAGGCCTTGTATATAAAAAAAATGAGGTGAATGATGATTCTTTCTTTCTCTGCTTGCACGAATTAAGAAACGAACTAAATTCTGAACCTTTTCTATGCAGGTATTTTTGGATATTGTTGAAAGTGTAAACCTTCTTATGTCTTCAAAAGGTAGATAATAGATTTTAAGGTTCCTTCTGTATCACATATCTGTTGTGGAACCTTATAAAATATTGGTGATCATAGGTAGCGTTCTACGTTGTGACGTTACCGGGAAGATTCTTATGAAGTGCTTTCTTTCTGGAATGCCTGATCTAAAGTTGGGTTTAAATGATAAGATTGGACTTGAGAAAGAGTCGCAAATGAAGTCCCGTCCAAATAAGAGGTAGTTTCTCATGAGAGATTTTAATGACACTCGACAACGATACTACTTTTTATTGATTTATCTCGGCCGTCTAAACCTATTTTATTTTTTCTTTTTCGTCGTACTCAATTAGTTATTTAGCATCATCAACTCTTCTCTGTTTCAACTGAATTTCGTTTGTTATTCATGATCATTTTTATCTGTGTTTGTATTGTGTGGCTGTACATTGTGCATCTTCTATGGTTCTTTTGGTTTCTTTTACTATATCAATGATAGTAACATGAGACGAAGACATAATTGTTTGTAGTTTATTATGATTTTATTGTAGTGTTGTTCAAAAAACTTCTGATTTGCTTGATAAGTTATTTTAAGAAGTCTTAAAAATATTTCTTTTGTTGATTTTTTGTCAATGTCAATTTTCGAAGTCTTCTTAACGACTCAAAATTGGACTGGAGCATGTCATGTGCCTTAGTGCCCGTGTTAAAATGAAGAAGTTAACAACGTGGACTTATTAGATGGAAGATCGAAATTTCAGTGCTAGACGTATTACTAATATAAATCTTTCAAAATTCATAGACTTAATAGACACAACCTCGAAAGTTCAAGGACCAAATTTAACCTTTTAAATAGGATATCTCATCAATACAATGTTTCTAATTCAGAAGAATGATAATGCCCAGTACATGGATGCAGGGTTATTGAACTAAGGATGAATATTAGTTTTTCACATTGTTGGTGTTGCACTTTCTTTTTCGTTTTTTTTTTTTAACAAGAAACAAATGGCCTTTCTCTTTCTTCATGTTGTATTTCTTCTTCATTTCCTTTTTTTTTTTTCACCTTTATTTGTTAAGATAAAGGACGCTTAAGACTCTAGATTTGATGTTATCTTTGTGTATTAGTGTGAGTTCCCACATCGGTTGGAGAGGGGAACGAAGCATTCCTTATAAGGGTGTGAAAACTTCTTCCTAGTAGACGCGTTTTAAAATCTCTAGGAAAAGCCAGAAATCCTGAAGAGGACAATATCTATTAGTGGTGGGCTTAGACTGTTACAAATGGTATCAGAGTCAGATACCGAGCGGTGTGCTAGCGAGGATGTTGGACTCCCAAGGAGGAGGGTGGATTGTGAGATCTCTTATCGGTTGGAGAGGAGAACGAAACATTTCTTATAAGGGTGTGGAAATCTCTCTCTAGTAGACGCATTTTAAAACCTTGAGGGAAAACCCAAAGTGGACAATATCTGCTTGGGCAGTCAGTTTTTGTGCTTTTATTTAACTTCACATGTATCATGGAGCTATCCTTCTCCATTTTTGCTTAATCTGCAATCAAAATCAGTTGTAGAGAACTTTCATGTTAGACTAAGTTGTCTTGTGCAATTGATTCTTGCTATTTGCCCGAACTTATATAAGGAGCAATAAAAACAATTATAAGCAGTTGAGTGGTTCCACTTTTCTTGTCTTTTTCAATGTGATGGTGAACAATCTATCATATGATTGAAGAAGAAATTTTGGTTTCACATGTTTCTTTTTGTTGTGATATTTCATCTAATAAGGTATGCATTTTTTTTGTTTTATGATTTATTTTGCAGTGGTAAAACAATTGAGCTTGATGATGTTACTTTTCATCAATGTGTAAATTTGACGAGGTTTAACTCGGAGAAGACGGTCAGCTTTGTGCCACCCGATGGCGAATTTGAATTGATGAAGTGAGCTCAAATTTTTAATCTGTCTCGTGCGTTGTTTAAAGTTGAGAATCTCAATAGTTCAAGTTTTTTGATTATTAGCTTAGCTTTTCCTTTTGATTCCTTTGAACATCTAGCTTCCATTAAGTTTAGTTATTACCAATATAGAATATACCATCTTCATTTTGATGAAGTATGGAAGTTTTCCCCCGTGACGTTTATTGCCGTGTGTATCGGCGTGTCATGCACTTTTGTACTTTATGTAGCAAATTTGAGTGCTTTTGCAATTATTTTAAATGTTAATTCAATTTCTTATCCGTATGTGAGTATGAGATTTATTAGTTGTGCCCTCACCGAACTTTTATTGTGCATCTCATGCAAAAATCATCCATGTGATCCATTATCTCTTATAGAGGGAAGGACAAAGGACCCCACCATATGTTTAGAATGTGTAGAGAGGGAGAATGAATACCTTTTTGTTGGAGGTTGTAACGGCCCACTGCTAGTAGATATTGTCTTTAGGCTTTCCTTTTCGGACTTTCCCTCAAGGTTTTTAAAATGCGTCTGCTAGGGAGAGGTTTACACACCCTTATAAAGAATGCTTCATTCTCCTCTCCAATCGATGTGGGATCTCACAATTCACCCCCCTTGAGAGCCCAACGTCCTTGTTGGCACACCCCCTGGTGTCTGGCTATGATACCATCTATAACAGCCCAAGCCCACTGCTAACAGATATTGTCCGCTTTGGCTCGTTACGTATAGCCGTCAGCTTCACGATTTTAAAATACGTATGCTAGGGAGAGATTTCCACACCCTTATAAGGAATGCTTCGTTCCCCTCTCCAATTGATGTGGGATCTCACAATCCACCCCCTTGGGAGCCCAACGTCCTCGCTGGCACACCGCCCGATGTCTGGCTCTGATACCATTTATAACGGCCCAAACCACCGCTTCCAAATATTGTCCTCTTTGGACTTCCCTTTCGGGTTTCCCCTTAAGGTTTTTAAAAAGCGTCTGCTAGGGAGAGGTTTACTCACCCTTATAAGGAATGCTTCGTTTCTCTCTCCAATCGACGTGGGATCTCATAGAGGCACACTGAGAGTTTATTTCATTTTCATGCTTACTCCCTCATACATGCAAGGTATTTCTTCTATATCTAATATTGTTTATCTTCTTTTGATGCAGATATCGTATTACCGAGGGTGTTAATCTTCCATTTCGAGTACTCCCAACAATTAAGGAGCTTGGTAGGACACATATGGAAGTTAATGTTAAGGTTTGTGGTTCTCTAAATTTCATGATCTTAACGTATCAACTTCTACAATGCTTCTTAAGTCCATTATCTACTGGCCTTCAGGTGAAGAGTGTCTTTGGTGCGAAAATGTTTGCTCTTGGCGTGGTCATTAAAATTCCCGTTCCAAAGCAGACAGCTAAAACTAGTTTCCAAGTGACATCAGGTCGAGCCAAGTACAATGCCTCGATCGATTGCATTGTGTGGAAGTAAGTGTTTTCCATAGTTTCTGGTATTTTCTTCAGACAAATACGTTGTAACGCTTGCATATTGTATCATAGATATTCGTGCAGTTAGTCATCTTCGTGATATTGTATCATCTATACTTTTTCCATTTATTACAAATTTCTTCATTTTTCCGTTTTAGTTTGGGTTTAATCTTTCGTTCTCACTTGGCTTTCTGGAGTCGTATTTTGGTCTCACTTATTACGTGCTCGTGTAGTTGCTTTCTTTTTCTTTTTCTCGTTATACATGTTCTTCATGCATGTATACTCTAATATTTGTGTAATGAGGTTAGATTTATGCGATCCTTCTATATTATCTACGATTTTCTCGATAGCTCGTAATTGTTACACTATGATTTTCTTTATACGGCCTCTCATTATGTTCGGTCTCATGTTTAATGATATGCAATTGTGGCTTAGATTTTTATTTCTGTCAATTTCAGGATCAGAAAATTCCCTGGACAAACGGAACCAACCATGAGCGCAGAAGTCGAGCTGATTTCTACGATAACTGAAAGGAAGGCTTGGACACGGCCACCAATTCAGATGGAGTTTCAGGTTCTCATAGATTTAACCTTAGCATACTATTTTAGCAATGATGCATCAATGAATTTTCTTTTAACGGTATCGTAAGCTTGTGCTTACTGCTCCTTCTCTGTTGGGTCGATTTAATGGTTCCATTATGCTCGTTCTTCGTCATCGTTTTGATGCGCAAATGTTCTTAGAACTGTTTCATTGGAACTTGCATGTTCTTAAAGAGTTAGCCTGAGACTGATAACTGTTCAAAGTATTTTATGTTGATAAAATATTTATTGTTTTCGGTTAACAGGTTCCCATGTTCACGGCATCTGGTTTACGAGTTCGTTTCCTAAAGGTATTTCTTATTTTTTCCTACTGAACCTTTTTTTTAAGCACTTGAAAAGTCATTCCAAACAGATTGGTACTAGAAAATTCTCGAGTAATATGAATGGAGTTCGAGCATATGTAGTTGCGTTATAGTTTTAGGAATGAGAGTGCGAACTCTTTCATGCATAGTTCAAAATAAAGTCGTCTTGTTTTTCAATTTGTTCTTCAGGTGTGGGAGAAGAGTGGTTACAACACAGTGGAATGGGTTCGTTACATAACTAAAGCTGGATCGTATGAGATCCGATGTTAGAATTAACGAAGTGTAGAGAAAGGAAAATTTTGAATGGACGGATAGAGAACGTTCACAGCTTTCTCGCTGACACCGAGATTATTCGAGGGTATATAAGAGGAGCTTCATGGAGAGAGTGGTGGTCTTTGATGGATCATTTGGGCATTTTAGAAGTTGCTTCTGATGTTTATAAACCACTCCTTCCTTCCTTCCTTTCTGCTTATTTTTTCTGCATAACCAAAACGAGATTGTTTCTTCTGGCTGCTTTCTGTTGTAATCAAGGCCTTGTAGTGAAGTTCTTGTTCTTGAATCAATTTCTTTGATGTTGCCTTCTGATCAATGGTTATGATGTTTTTTTTGTGGCGTTTAAACGTTAAGTGTTGAAATTATATGCAATTGGAATTAGTATGTCATGTTCGAACAATTGTCTTTTGCATCGGTTCAACGATAACAATGGTAAGAAGAGAATTAATCATCGAATTTTGGGATAATAATTGGTGTTTTGTTTGTAGAGATGTCTATTTTATTCGCGGGGATTTGCTTCGAATGGGAAGGAGATTTCTCGTTTAGATGGGGAATACGTGAGGGAGGGGAGAACATTTTTTTCCCTCTATTAGGTATATAGAGTCGGGAACGGTATTATATTCTCCCTTCCCACTCAATACTCTGTGCCCCACTTAATATACATATATTTATAACGTGATTATATATATATCTATATATCTATATATATATAGTTAGATTGTTTAATTCATATTGGTTTGTTTTGATTTTTTTACCATGTTTTTAATAAATATTAATATTGAAAAATGAAGACTTTAAATTATTATTTTAAAAAGGAATAATAATATATAAATTGGAGTTCAAAATTTCATGGAAATAGAAAATGAAATACAAAATTTCATGGAAATAAAAAATGAAATAAAATTTTGGAATCTCTTTCCCAAAAATAAATTAAAATTTTCATAAAATAGAGAATGAAATAGAGGCAGAGATTATCAACAAATTGTATTTTCTTGTTCGTAAAAATTGTCCGATAAATCATTATAATTTTAATTTCTTGTCTATAAATCAATTAAATACTAAATTAATTATATATTAATTTTTAATAAATTTAATTATAAAAATGATTTATTCAACGTATTCAACGATTTATTATACATTTTTTTTTTTCATTACAACTATTTTTTTAATCATAAAATTTAAAAAAACTGACTTTTAACGTTCTCACTAAGGTATTTTTATTAATTTAGTTTAGAATAAAATACAAATTAAAAAAAAAAAAAAAAAAAAAAAAAAAAAAAAAAAAAAAAAAAAAAAAAAAAAAAAAAAAAAAAAAAAAAAAAAAAAAAAAAAAAAAAAAAAAAAAAAAAAAAAAAAAAAAAAAAAAAAAAAAAAAAAAAAAAAAAAAAAAAAAAAAAAAAAAAAAAAAAAAAAAAAAAAAAAAAAAAAAAAAAAAAAAAAAAAAAAAAAAAAAAAAAAAAAAAACCCGAAGAATGTTATATTCGGTGTAGCATAAATTTCATAACTTTGTTTGCTGCGAGTTTAAAAGTTTCCGTCGGAGAAAAAGCATACAGGATCTCCAACGATCCCAGAATTCAGAAACCCGGCAATCAAATTCCGCCCTTTTTCTTTCTCAAGATCTCCTTCTCTCTCTGATTCAATCAATTCGATCCTTGATCCTTGATCCTTGATCGTTGCAAGGTGGAGATGCGGTTCTTCAGGAAGATTGCAGGAATTCTAGGGCTTTCCAAGGACGATGCTCACGACGTCAAGCACGAAGATGAAGACGTTGATTCCGATAATCAGGCTCGGCGGGGCTTTAGCGTCCCAGTTGAGGTCGCTGTCAATCGTCCGCAACCCGGTCCTGTTCTTGTTCCCTCTAGTTCACGTGATGGTGGAGTTCAGGTCCATTCTATTATCAGTTTTTTTTTTCCTCTCTTTTAATTTTCGCATGACTTCTGGATTGTGCTTTCCGTTGTTTCATGAATTAATTTGGCAATTCATTCTATAAGGCGAGTCTAATGGTCGAGGTCATCGGATTTATTTCCATACTTTAAACCCGTTAGTTACGTCGAAAATCTTTTGTCGTCATTGTTCGGAGTAGGTCACTATGAGTTTAAATTTATGTTCTGCTTCTAATAGGCATGTTGATTATTGGATTTCCTATCTTTTTTTGTCTGCGATTCAATGAAAATGAGTTCGTGCATTTTTTTATGTGAGCTCAGATATCTTTTGACCATAAATTTGTTTGAAATTGGTTTCTTTTGGAATTTATGAATGTTGCTAACACAACCTCGTTAAAGTAAATGCTTATCAACTGTTCTTAGTCTTTGTTATTTTCCCCCCTCATGGTTTAACGATTGAAATAATTCATATCCAAATTAAACTAGAAGACAAGGAAATAGCGTTCGTCTAGCAAATACTTTTCAGCAGGGAAGATGCTAAACGATTAGAGCCATTTAAGTTTCTGATTTCAGCTGTTAAGAGCTTCTTTTTGATATTATTGTCTTGCCAATGATTAATGAATGCGATGGATATCAAGTATACGTGAGTGATGAGACATGTTAAATCAATGCGTTGTGAATACAATGCAGATAAGATACACAAGCAGCAATTAAGGGGAAAGAAAATTGAACCAGGGAAGAGCTGAACCTAAGCAAACAACTTGGTTTCCATTTTATTGATTCTTGTCTCAAACGATGGTGTCAGTTCAAAGGGACTTTATTAAAAGTTAAACAAACACCGAATCCTACTCCGACTATCTACAAGGGCCTTTGTAACTTAGAAACTGTAACAGCCAAGCTCATCGGTAGCAGATATTGTCCTTTGGACTTTCCCTTTTGGACTTCTTCTCAAGGTTTTTTAAAACTCGTCCGCTAGGGAGAGGTTTCCACACCCTTATAAAAAATGTTTCGTTCCCTTCTCCAACCGATGTGGGATCTCACGTAAACCTACTAATACTATGTTTCCATGGAAAACGTAACCTAAAGTCAGTTTAAGTTACAATTGGATTCCGGGGTTATAATCATTTACATTCTAAATAAGCTGAAATTGAAATCAAAAGCATTAAAACCATAGCCAAACAAAATGGCTTCCCGTCTAGTTTCTAAAATAAAGAGAAACCTTTGATGCAAACTTAGGGGGTAGGCTATTTCTTCTCCATTCACCAGAGTGATCCGCCAATTGAAATCATAATCTGATCCATCTGAATCATTATATATATATGCACTGAGGGATCTTATTTTAATGAGAACTTAACTCTGCTTCTTCTACATGATGGGTGATCTCGAGTCATGACATGGTTTCTAATATTTGCAAGTTTTCCTTCCATGGTACTCATTCAATGGTACTAGGACTTTTTACTGGTGAAATGTAATGATCGGTTTTTTTCATTTGTTAGATTACTATGATGGCGTGTTTCTTAATTTTGAAATATTTTTGCACATTCAGGGTTTAACATGGTATGCTAAGCGCCTTCGAGTTGATGAAGATGGAGATGTAGCCGAACAGTTCCTGGATGAGGTCTTACCTGAGATACCAGCCAGTACTACAGACCACCACAAGGCGTTTCCCCGATTTCAGATAAATAATAGAAACAGACCAGCTAAAGTAGAGAAGCAGGTTATATTGCAGGAAGGTAAACTTCAACAGTGTATTGAACATCAAGGTAGATTGCTATTGGTATGAAGGGGGAAAAAAACCTGAGAAAACTGATCCCTTCACACATTTGTGTCCAAGGTTCGATATTTTAAGTTTATTTGCACATGGTGGTCAAGTTATGAGGATGATCTGTGTTGGTTTTGATGACGAGAAAGCTTCGCATACAGTACCGAAGCTTGCATCAACTATATTAAGAAGTCTACATTAGAGGCTTAGATACCCGGTTCTTTCTCAAGCGTTATGGTTGTGCTGCTGATCCTTGAACCCTAAAGGTGGAGGAGGTAAAAGAGAAACAGAAATGGCCACTAACACACTAACCATTTGAATCTGCAGCTTTAAGTTGATTAATCTGTCTTGTTCTTCACTTGTTCTTCACTAGTCATAGGGTTGCATTTCATGGATAGTCCTCTAGGTATTAGTTGTATGAATTGTATGATTTTTTAGTATAGTGAGCCCAGATGGGTGAGGTGTGAACTCAAGATTCACTAGAATGTTTATTATGTATGTTAAAACCATTCAAAGTTAATGATTTGATTCCATTTTTATTTCCAGTTTTCTTGATATTGCCCTCCATTGTTTTCGTTTTTTCTTTTGAAGTACCGAAGATTCGAACTTTGAACTCGAGTGGAGTATATGTTAATTGAGTTATGCTTATATTGTAGTTTGTATTAGGTCGATTGATACTTTCATTCCTTCCCGATACCTCCCAAGAAAAATTCCAAATTGGATCCAAAATTATTTCCAGTTTTCTTGATAATGCACTCCATTGTTTTTGTTTTTTTTTTTTGAAGTACCGAAGATTTGAACTTTGAACTCGAGCGGAGTATATGTTAATTGAGTTATGCTTATATTGTAGTTTGTATTAGGTCGTTTTATACTTTCATTCCTTCTCGATACTTCCCAAGAAAAATTCCAAATTGGATCTAAAATTGACGGGTTAGTGTGCGCTTATTCATGTGGTTAACACTCTTCGAATCAGAATCTATTTTATGAAAGATCATGTCTTTGATGCATTGGTGCGTCTCTAAAAGATTATACCGAGTTTCTAGTAGTGTAGATTCATAATCAAAAAAGTAATTATGATTGTTCTTAAAAAAATCTACCACTTGAATAGCCAAATTGTTGAGTAGTTGCTTCAAAGTATTTATGATTGTTCTCGAATTAATTTTGAATTTGGACCGAAGTATTTAATTAAATTTAAATTCGAAAGTTTAGAATTTATTAACAATACAATAAAAGTTATTATTATTATTATTTTTGCTAGATTATTTTTCCAAATTAAAAGAAACCTCTATTACTTGAAGAACTTACTCTAAATTAAGTTTTATAGTTAAAAAAACATTTGACTATGAAAGTCAACTAAATCAACGGTTGATAATGGTTCCTACAAATTCTTCGAATAGATTGTACAACAGCATAGAACTGCTTCTCTTCCTCTTCCTTTGTTTTTCTCTGATTACGTTATCTCATCACTGCACACAACTGAAACTCACTCGCCGGAGCTTCAAAAATCAACCTTACCTATGGACGTTCTTCTTCCGTGCACTTCCTTCCGTTCTGTAAATTTGAAGCCAAATTCCTTCCGAAGATTCGTCTCGACAAACCGAAACGGTCGATTCTCTGACATCTTGAAATGTCGCCGAAAAACGACGTCAGCTGAGCTTCAGGCAGCTGTCGACGTCGCAGTCCAGACCGACAACGGTTCTCCTTCGATTCCCACTCATAAGGTCACCGTTCACGATAGAGAGAGAGGCGTTGTTCATGAGTTCGTTGTTCCTGAGGTACGGCGCCATTTTCAGTTTGCTCTTGTAGAAATGGAGCGAACATAAGTCCTTTTTCTTTTTATTTAATTTATATTGCGTCGATGAGATTGTTTTCGCCTTTTGAATGAGATTTCAACTTTGTAGATCGATTTAACGCGTTTCCCCTTGAATGGTCTCTTATTGTTTAATGGTAATGACTTATAAGGCGCGGGTAATCGATTAAAAAATTGCAGGATCAGTACATATTACACACTGCCGAAGCTCAGAGCATATCTCTTCCTTTTGCTTGCAGGCACGGTATTGTTCCCTAATTCACTAATTATGGATGAGCTTTGTCGTGTTTATAATTTATGTCAATGAGTAAGACCATTGATAATAGAAAGTATGGGCGTTGTATCAGTAATTTCACTTGTTTGCTAGTGATCTTTGTCACTTGAAAGCTAAAAATTGTCATAAAATTTGTAGATACTTCTGAAGATCATGGATTTACTATCCCATAGACTTATTTTGGTAAGCATAGGCATCAAAATGGGATTCTAATGCGTGATGTTTTCGATAAATTAGCGCCACGATTTGAACAAAGTAAACACATCCATAGAAATTCTATCTATACTTTCGATACATTTTAATGATTCACCTACATTAGGTGCCATGTCAAAGAATGTAATTGTACGTTCATGTTCATTCTGTGTAAGAAACCCAAATAACAGAATGGTTTACGACCAGATAAAAATCATTTACATTGAAAAAGTAGAACTAAACCTTTTCCCCTGCCCTTCTTTTGACTGGTACTTCCTGCAAAGAAGCCATTTTATGATTCCTTTCAATCCCCATTGCTGGTTCATATGCCATATTCTGAAAATATTTGTTTCATCACAGGCTGTTGCACTAGTTGTGCTGTTCGAATAAAATCAGGCCAAATTAGACAGCCAGAAGCCCTTGGAATATCTGCTGAATTGAAAGCAAAGGCAATTTGTTTTACTTATTTCTGGACTTATTGTTGTTTTTTCTTTTGGGAATAAATTTCTATCAAATGAAGAAGATGCTGTCTTACTTTAATGCTTTCCATTCAGAAATCACATGATTTCTATGTTGAATTTTCTTAAATATGAATTGATTCATTTTCTGGGGAAAAGCCATGAAGCAAAATCTGAGATTATGCATTGTGATGCTTTAGTAAACTAAAACTGGTACTCATTCTAGACATGAATTTTGGGTTTGTTAATCTTAGTTTTTTTCCAGGTGAGCATGGCAAAGTTATTTAGTATAGGTATGTCTAAAGAAACTGCTGCTCATTGAGGATGAGAATAACGTAGTTGAGTTTGTATTCTACAGGTTACAGGTTAGGAAAATGAAGAATAATCAAGGCCTGGTCCTAGAATGCTTCTATTATTATTATTATTATTTAGTTGGATGAGTGGATTATAGCTATGTTTGTTATGAATCACGACCCTCCGTAATGGTATGATATTATCCACTTTGAGCATAAGCTCTCGCGACTTTGTTTTTGGCTTCTCCAAAAGGCCTCATACTAACGAAGATGCCTTCCTTACTTTTAAACTTTATGATCATTCTCTAAATTAGTCCATGTCCCTCCCTAAATTAGTCCATGTCCCTCCCAACAGTAGCTATATGAATTATTCTCTTAAGAGTTACTTCTTTAAAGAACTTATTTGTTATGTTTGAACATGGTTAGAATTGGAGTAGAATTGGAGTAGTGCCAGTGCAGGTCTCGCTTACAGGATTAGTAGTTTTTTTGGCACAATTTATAGAAAAGGATAAAAGAAGAAGAATACCGCAAATCATATATCTAATCATCTCATGTAAATGCATTTCCGATTGAAATTCGTTATTGTGCTCCACACTGCAGGGATATGCACTTCTTTGCGTAGGTTTCCCAACCTCAGATGTTGAAGTAGAAACACAAGATGAGGATGAGGTATGGTTTCAAATTTTAATTTGAGAAATGAAGCAAATTTCTTTAGTTTTATAATTACAAGCTTGATAAAGTCTATTTTCCCCTCGTAGCTCTCTCAGTGAGCCAAATTTACATGTTAACCAATCATTGATACTAAAGTTGGAATTGGTTAAATCAAAAGTTGTCTGTCTGGCCTAATTTTATATGTTGGGCATTTTGGAGTCCTATGATCATTTTTCATGCAACGATTCTCGTGATGGAGGAATGGACGGGGTCATCGCTCCAAAACTCGAAGTCAAAACATGAAAAAAGTTTGACAAAATGTTGCTCTATTTGAGACTCTCTCTTTAAACAATCCCCTACGCATGCAGGTATATTGGCTTCAATTTGGAAGATACTTCGCTCGGGGGCCAATTGTAAGTTTTTTACTTTTAAATCTATCAAAGTTTAGTGGGAGATGATAAAAGTAAATCTAAATTATCTTTGTTACAAGTTGTGTTTTAAACGATTTATTAAACTGTCCAGGAGAGAGATGACTATGCTCTAGAGTTGGCCATGGCTGATGAATAAACTAAACTATTGATCCTGGAGGATCCATGGACAGAGACATGAATGTACGAATCCTGTAGAGGAGCATTACTCTGCTCAACCCTTCATCTTCTTTCTTTATCTGTATGGTTTCTGACTGTTAATATCATAGGAGGAGAATATAAGAATTACATGACATTATCTTTTATCACTAACCCTTCTCTTTATCCTGTTTGATGGGAAGTTTGTGTACTTCTTGAACACTGAAAATTGAAGGCAGTTTATTTTGGAGGAATGCAAATACTTTTGATTGGGGGAGGGTTTACTTTTAGAACCTGAATTCAAATAGCTAGATTATATTCTGATTAATGTGTTCATGGCATTGATCATGTTCCAATTAGAAATCGAGGATCAAGTTCATACTTCAGTCTTAGAGTTTTCGGATTTGATTCAGGTTGGTCTATGTACTCTTAAAATATTTACTTTAATCCATGTCAAAATGGTCACTTTTAAAAAATACCGAGATCAAACGAACATTTTGGAAGTAGAGAGACCAAAATAAACATCTTAGAGGTACAAAAAAAAAAAAAAAAACCATATAAGAACCTGAAAACAGTGCTCTCGCTCGTCTCTCTCCTACTTATTGATTAGGGAAAGTCACTCAAATCCCTTGGCACTTGTTCCTCTTTTCTTTTACAAAAATTCTAGAGTTTATGCGTTTTTCGAAAACTCAAGTAGCTTGTCAAGCTAAAATCAAAGAGTTCCCTCACTTCGAAAGATTTGTAGTAGATGGCATACTGATAGATCTCCTATTCATTTGATCTATAGGTGAAAACTCTGCTAATTTCATTGAACAAAATGATGAACTACTAAAACTCCTGAAATTATTGATCTAAAAGTTGTCTAATTGAAGTTGTTTGAGCTTGTATGATGGGAAGTTTCTGTTCTTCTATTATTTGTGTTCGGTCATTCTTCTGTTTTCTTATGTCAATGTCAGGCTGAAGAGCTTCAGGATAAACAGGGAAAATCAAAGGGAAATCAGATTCCCATTTGAACAAACTCTTTGCTATTCAAAAATTCAAGTCCCCCACTGCTTACCCAACTGGTTATAATGTTACATCTTCAAATCTGTGGTTGCTATTGCAAGATAACCTTGTTTTGTCTCCACTTTTGCCTCCTTCACATGTATGATTATGATCTCTTGTATGTGAACGATGATGACTTGTCGCATACTGTTCCGTTTTAATCAAAATATACTGTTGTATGTTACCATATCAAACCATCTATTTTGAGTGAAAGATCGAGTTTTTTCGAAACAAGTTGGGTTTCTGAAGATATTTGTGTTAAGGTTGTTTCCCTTGTTTGATACTAAAAGACATGATATGGCCTGAAGACAAGGGAAAGTATTTGAAGATGAGTTTATTCCTATTCGATGCTGGACGATCTAGCCTCCGAGATCTGTATCAGCTAGGATGAATTGTGCTCAAGGATTACGAGATCTTGATTGTTTCCCTCGTACTCAATGAGCTAGCTAGAAATAAATGGAGGACCCCCTCCAGCCAATTTTCTGGTACAAATTAGATGAAAAGGACTATAATTTAGCTGAGAGAAACAAGAACGGTTCAATATCTATCCATTCATTGGATGACAGACATATATACATTGTGAAAGGTTTAGATATTATTTTGGTCTCAATACTTTCGGTTCATTTTGGTTTCATTTGGGAGGAACATTGAACTAATTTGTGGGACAGGCAGTTTTGTTGGAGCATCAACAAGTACTGATCTGGCTTAAAATTTGAAGGCAAACTATTTGACAATTAGTGTGAAGATAATGATCATTGTGTTATTATCTTCCCTATGTTCGTAGCTCTCCGAGCATACTCAACGCACCGGGACCCCCTTTGTTACTTACTTTCTGTTCTAGTCCATGATGTTTTTTATCCAATGGGTTTCAAACTCGGGAAGGCTCATGTGTCGGTTTAAGTTAAATGTAACAATTTTGGATTCCATATGATAGAAATCTTTGAGATATCACATCGGTTGAAGAGGGGAATGAAGCATTCCTTTTAAGAGTTTGGAAATCTCTCCATAGTAGACGCATTTTAAAATCTTAAGGAAAAGCTCGGAATTGAAAGCCCAAATATGACAGTATCTGCTAACAATGGTCTTGGGTTGTTACAAAGGGTATCAAAGTCAGACATCAAGCAATGTGTCAGTGAGGAGGCTGAGCCTCGAAGGAGGGTGGATTGGAGAGGTCCCACATCGCTTGGAGAAGGGAACGAGTACCAACAAGGACGCTGGCCCCGAAGGGGAGTGGATTGTGAGATCCCACATCGATTAGAGAGGAGAACGAAACATTCTTTATATAGGTATGGAAACCTCTCCCTAACAGACACGTTTTAAAAACCTTGAGGGGAAGCCCGAAAAGAAAAACCCAAAAAAGACAATATCTACTAGTGGTGGGCCTATTACAGAATCGAAGAAGAATGGATGTTGTTTAAATTCAAAGGTTGCAGTTTAGTCCTATCCTCTATCTATCTCTCTTTTGGTCCCAACTAAACAAGACTCACATGTATCAGGTCATTATGCAGTGATAACGAAGCAAGCAATTGACATCTCAAAAAGCTGATATCTGATATAAACCTTCTTGTGCAGTTCACAAAGAGAGGGTAAAAATTACACTCAGCTTAGTATAGAAAGTTGTCTGATACCATATATTCTTTCCCCCCCAAGGAGGCCAAAACTTCTTAAATCATACAAACATCATTCAAGCACTATGAAGACGAAAAAAGCAACATTTAAAGTTCACACACAGAAATAAAGCTCTATACAAGTGAATACGAAAAAGAACCTCCGCTCGTTGAGTCGGACAAACACCGTGTAGGGCATTACGAATATTGCAAAGCCGCAGTTGTCGAATTTGGGACAACCATGTTTACGATAACTTTAGCTATTAAGCTTTTTGATCGATCGCACTTGTTGTCATCTACAACGAAAGACATTAATAGTGTGAGGTACTACTAGAATGGACGGATTCTCTTCAGATTCAAGTAAGAAACGACGATGGAAATATAGAACTATCAGAGCTCTGTTGGTGTTCTGAGCTTTCAGATGATGCTTAAACTGATGAAACTAACACGAATTCAATAGAATGAAAGTTTATACTTACACCAATTGATGTCACAAAATTGCATACTGCACATTTCACTGAGCGTGCTCCATACTGATACATCAGTAGCATCCTGCAGTTCCCACAGCTAACGTGTGCCACCTGATTCGCTGTAACGGTATACATTCGACGCTTAATGCACAGGAGTCGTGCCTTAAAACACCAAGGTTTGCATCCCCAAACAATCATCGAAGAGCGGATTCGAATATATGTTCTTAGGGAACAGAGAATGCTGATATTCATGATGGGAGCTAGCTAGGAAGGAGATGTTCTAGGCAGCCAAAGAAATTTACCAAGATTTGTAGAATCACTCTCTAAACTAGTTAGATTTACATACCTTCCAAAGCTAAGTTGACGGTGTGGCAACAAGAACATTGTACGCTCGTGGCACCGCGGATGTACATGAGAAGAGTATGGCAGCCTCCACACACCAATTGTGCCATTTCTGTGCCTGTTTTACAGCATAAAGCAACTAAAACTTCCAATATTTCTTGTAGATGGTGAAAAAGAAGAGGAAGAACAGATATACCAGGAGGTGGAACGGCAGTGACTGCATTACAAACTGCACAGCAAACAGAGGTTGCCCCAACAGGATAGAGTAAAAGGTTTCTACATCCTGAGCAAACAAGCTGGCTCTGTGTGGCTAATGACCAACAAAATCCACATTTCAAACACTGATCACAGAAAGCACACACAAACACATAGAAAATCCAAAATAAGCCTGAAAACTTGAGCCATTCTTGCAGGGTTTCTCATAACCAATTTGGCTCTGGATATGCTACCTCAAACAGTGGGGCTGAGGTCCATTGAATGGGAAAATCAATAGATTTCCCACTTGGAAAGTTGAAAAATGGCCAACTGTAACCACCCAAGCCCACCGTTAACAGATATGGTCCTCTTTGAGCTTTCCCTTTCGGGCTTCCCCTCAAGGTTTCTAAAAAGCGTCTACTAGGGAGAGGTTTCCACACCCTTATAAAAGTCTTATAAAGGGTGCTCTGTTCTCATCCCCAACTGATATTGGATCTCACACAAACTAAATCAATTCCTCGGCAACCAAACAATAATGTAAAGCTTTAAAACAGAGTGAATACCATTAGCAGGCTGTGAATAAGGTTGTGCTGGAGGTGTTGGATATGGTGCAAGAGGAACCGGTGGCATTTTGGAGCTTGATAGAGGAAAATCTTCCCTATTTCTCTCTTTAGAACCTCACTGCCTCAGCAACAAACAATACCAGCTACTCTCCCATGGAAACAAGATTTCTAGACAGGAGCCTGATGAACAAATTCACAGAAAACCCTTAAACAAGAACAGATTAGAAACAAAATTACATCAAGGGTTGGGCAGAAATTTGGATTGAAATGAAGCAAAACCCACAAAACAGAGTAAAGAACTATAATGTATGATTATTGAAGAAGATATGGAACAAACCAAATAAAGAGAAACCCAACAAGAAAGCTTGAAAAGGCAATGGAAGAAGTGGGGCAGATTCATAGAGTTGCAACTTGCAGAGGATAGAGTGAGGGCGAGAGAGAGAGAGAGAGAGAGAGAGAGAGAGAAAAGGGGTTTATGTAAAAAACTTGAGAGATTTGACAAAGTAACCAAGCAAGAATGAGATGCCAGTTTAACCTGTCATTATCGATTCTTTTTGTATTCCACAGTTGTTTCCAATGGCTGCTCTGAATCCACATAGCTGCGGGGGGGTTTGGGGAGGTTGAAGAGGAGGGGCTGTTCCGCCGATCAACCCCACTTATGAGCACTGATTTATGGATTGAATCGAGGGTCGTTAAGCGGTGGAGAGGCAGCCGGGTGGATGGTAAGAAGAAGATGAAAGGGGGTATTATTATTGAGAAATGGGTTAATTTTTGAAGTTTGGTGATGAAGGCGTTGGGAACATGTGAGTGTGGGGGCAAAGGGCCACACGCTCCTCTCTATGGGATGGACTGATGGCTGTTGAGGAGCCACGTCACACACCCTCCCTCTCTCTCTCTCTCTCTCTCTCTCTCTCTCTCTCTCTCCCCATTTTACTTTATTATTATTATTATTTTGCTATATTATTAAAAATATAACATTGTGGAGACTCTATATTCCATGTGTATTCCAAATTAAATAGACTTTTTAATTTAATTTCTTGGATGCATTTTATTTTTCTTTTAGAACCTTTTTAACTTTGATTTAGGGACATCTTAAATTAATTAAAAAAATATTCTAAAAACTTTAAAAATACCTTTAAATCTTTTTTATTATTAAATTTAAAAATAATTTATAAATGGTATGATACACAATTTTTGTTCATAATTGATGGTAAGAACTTATTTGCAATATTATTTTTTTAATGTTATTTTTAAAATTTTATGGATATTTTTTAAACAGAATTTTAAGGGTATTATTGAATTTTTTAAAAGAATTAAAGAATACTGTTCTCTTCCAAAACTAATAATATTCGTTAGATATAGTATTTTTATTAATTTAACATAATATTAATCCAACTCTCACAGTTTTGCTTCTGGTTAAAGGCCACATTGCAATCGAGATAATTTCTCTTACATATATACACCTATGATCTTTCTTTTAGCCACTGTGGTCTATGACTTCTTTGTTCGACACCCAAGAATTCCACCAACATGGTTAAGTTAGAGACATGACTCTAATACCACTTATTAGCAACAACGTACCTCTATAATTGTATGTATAACCCACTTTGAATATAAATTCTCGAAACTTTGTTTTAATTCACTTGAAAATAACATTACATTAAAATTATTGAATAAATAGGAGAGAGAAAAAAAAAAGGCTAAAGGTGGACAAATTAGAAAGAGAGAGGACCATTAAATTGTACTTTTGTTGGGTTTTTTTTTTTTTTCTTATTTTTTTAGAATTCATCTCAATGAGATATTTTCATAATTAGAAGTTAGACTTCGAATCAAACTAAAAGGTAATTTTTTTACGAGAACATTAACTTTCTTATTTTCTCCGAGACGAAATTTAATAAAGTTATGTAACGACCCAATTGATCCGATGAAAAAAATTATAAGAGTTACCAAATGCATATTATAAGGAAAAAAATATTGACTACAAGTTTATACGGATGATTTCAAGTGTCTATATAATATTAAAATTTGAATTTTTAGAAATTAAGTTGATATATATATATATAGGATTTTCTTAATTTTTTTTTAATAAAGGTTATATTAAAAAATGAAAACTTTAAAATAAATATATTTTTTAAAAAATAATAAACTGGAAAATATTACTCCTCGGAGTGGACCGTCAGTCTCATGCTCCTGTTGCATCTTTGAATTCATGTTTTCTAAAGCTAACACGTGGTCTCATTAGAACTCAACGTCTGTCACCACCTTGCCAACTACTCTGGTCCTTCTATCGCCTGCCACATGTCTTGTGAGATCCCACGTCAGCTGGAGAGTGGATTGAAACATTCCTTATAAGAATGAGAATGAAACTTTGAGAGAAAACCCATAATGGAAAATCCAAAAAAAGACAATATGTGCTAAGATGGACTTGAGCTTTGACAAATGGTATTAGAACCAGACATCATGCAGTGTGCTAGCGAGAACGAAACATTGAAAAGACAATATGACATTCTAGTCATTCTAGTCCAAAGTTGTTCCAAAATATAAATATTGACGTATAACTTCACTTTTCAATTTGATTCAACTCGAGCTCTTCACAAAACTTGTGAGAAACATCTCCAAGAACACTCTAATAAAAACTTAGAACCTAAATCTAAGTAAAACTCACATATGTGAGAGAAAACAAAAGTAAAAACCCAAAAAATTTATCTTCCGTTCTTTCTCGATTTTTGATGGATTTAAGTAATATAAAAGTCTAGAACGCTTTTCCTTAGATCATTAAAATTCTAACTCCAAACCAACGTTTGGAGCAAATTTCGGTTTCTATATCTAATTGTGTCTCAAAACTCTAATTCATCTTTCTTTTTCTTTTTTTCCTTTTTCTATTTCTTTCTTCCTCTTTAATGGTCTGATTATGGCATTAACGAACCCGTGATTAGGAAAGAGGGGTAAAAATGATCATTTAACCCCTCGATTGGCTTTGACCGATTTTTTCCATTTTTTTCTAATTTTCTTTTATATTGTCTTGGGTTCGTGTGATTTTTCTAAGCATTTTCCCCTTCTACCTTACTTTAAAATTGACCTTTACGACCTTCAATAAAATCTCAAAAGTTCAAATTTAAAAGAAAAATTAGGTATTTAATTTCTCGTCGAAACTCAAGTGTTACAAAAAATCGAATGCACTAAACACGAGCCAACCATGTAGTGAAGCCAAACTCAAATGGACGTTGCTCCATAAGCTATTGTGACAAAGTCAAAACACAATAGAGCTAAACACGCAACAAAGTTGTGCACTAAATTATGAAAACTAGTGACACGCCAAAGCCAAAATTCTTCTTAAGCAACTAGTGACAAATTCTTACGAGAGCGAGTCAAGCTTGACTTTTGTAGTCAGCAGCTAGGGATTTCGATTTTTCTCCCTTTTTAAAATTTTTGAAACGGCTACACTAACAATTTCTTTCTACACCATTTTTCTCACAAACTTTTCATTACGAAGATCGACCTTTTTCATGAAAAACAGAAAGCGTACGATTTAGAAAATAAAAGAAAAGTATGAAAAAGAGAAGCATGGGCATGAAAGAAGCAATTTGTGAAGCAAAAACAAAGTTGAGGAGTAGAAATTCCAAACAAGGGTTTGATGTGAAAGAACTATATTAAGATCTGTTGAATCAAATGTGTACAAACATGGACCATTTGAAAACTACATTCACCTTGAATGGTCACTTTAAACACTTTGGCCTTATTCTTTCACTCAATTTCAATCCACTTTGTACTCAACTCGAACTCAACGTGTACCATTTTTTTTTTCAAAGTTTAGACTTTTTACCTGAAAAAATGTTCGATTTTATTTTGTTTTGGGAACAAAGTAAATTCAATAGGTAAAATGATGTTGCCCGTTTGATGAACTTCTTTCCGTTCACGATAATAGAGATACTCTTTATACCATTTCTTTCTAAAGTTATAAGCGCTTGGGTTTAAATTTAAGATTGGTTTTAATATTTGCAGGTCTAAACAATTCATTCTTAGCCACTAACTCTTTTATTTTGGAATTGATATGTTTACAAGAAACATGACCGTAGATAGTAGACATGAGAATCTAGTTCTGAAAAAGGTTGTAGCTAATAAGAAAGTGTCGTTGATTTTAGTACATCATTAGGACCACTTCGAAACATATATTATTGAAGAAAACTTGTTGAATAACTTGTCTCACGTCCATTGAACATTGTTAAGACGACATATGATTTTACGTTATGACTCTTCCTAGGAGACTTTAAACTTTCATATCACACTGTTACAATGCTCGTGATTTTATGTTTTAACACTATTATGATGCACATGATTTTACGTTATAACCCTATTTCGGAGACTTTAAACTTTCATAGCACATTGATACGGTGCACGTGATTTTACGTTTTAACTCTATCTAAGAAACTTTAAACTCCTATATCATACTGTTATGATACACGTCATTTACGTTTTAACTTTACTTTCATATTACACTGTTATGATGCTCGTGATTTTATATTTTAACTATAAGTAGGAGTCTATAAACTTTCATATCACACTGTTACAGTGCTTGTGATTTTACATTCTAACTCTACCTTGGAGACTTTAAACATTCATATCATACTGTTACGATATACGTGATTTTACGTTTTAACCCTACTTAGGAGACTTTAAACTTTCGTATCACATTGTTACGATGCATGTGATTTTACATTTGAACTTTACCTTCATATCGCATTGTTACAATGCTCGTGATTTTACGTTCCAACTCTACCTTGGAGACTTTAAACATTCATATCATACTGCTATGATATACTTGATTTTACGTTTTAACCCTACTTATGAGACTTCTAACTTTCATATTGCATTGTTACGATACACGTGATTTTACGTTTTCACCCTATCTAACAAACTTTAAACTTTCATATCACATTGTTACGATGCACGTGATTTTATGTTTTCATCCTATCTAACAAACTTTAAACTTTCATATCACACTGTTACGATGCACGTGATTTTATGTTTTCATCCTATCTAACAAACTTTAAACTTTCATATCACACTGTTACGTTGCACGTAATTTTACGTTTTCACTCTATCTAACAAACTTTAAACTTTCATATCACACTGTTACATTGCACGTAATTTTACGTTTTCACCCTATCTAACAAACTTTAAACTTTCATATCACACTGTTACGATGCACGTGATTTTACGTTTTCAACCTATCTAAGAAACTTTAAACTTTCATATCACACTGTTACGAAGCACGTGATTTTACGTTTTCATCCTATCTAACAAACTTTAAACTTTCATATCACACTGTTACGTTGCACATAATTTTACGTTTTCACCCTATCTAAGAAACTTTAAACTTTCATATCACACTGTTACGATGCACGTAATTTTACGTTTTCATCCTATTTAAGAAACTTTAAACTTTCATATCACACTGTTACGATGCACATGATTTTACGTTTTCAACCTATCTAAGAAACTTTAAACTTTCATATCACACTGTTACGAAGAACGTGATTTTACGTTTTCATCCTATCTAACAAACTTTAAACTTTCATATCACACTGTTACGTTGCACGTAATTTTACATTTTCACCCTATCTAAGAAACTTTAAACTTTCATATCACACTGTTACGATGCACGTAATTTTACGTTTTCATTCTATTTAAGAAACTTTAAATCATATCACACTGTTACGATGCACATGATTTTACGTTTTCACCCTATCTAAGAAACTTTAAACTTTCATATCACACTGTTATGAAGAACGTGATTTTACGTTTTCATCCTATCTAACAAACTTTAAACTTTCATATCGCACTGTTACGTTGCACGTAATTTTACGTTTTCACCCTATCTAAGAAACTTTAAACTTTCATATCACACTGTTACGATGTACGTAATTTTACGTTTTCATCCTATCTAAGAAACTTTAAACTTTCATATCACACTGTTACGATGCACATGATTTTACGTTTTCACCCTATCTAAGAAACTTTAAACTTTCATATCACACTGTTATGAAGAACGTGATTTTGCGTTTTCATCCTATCTAACAAACTTTAAACTTTCATATCACACTGCTACGTTTTCACCCTATCTAAGAAACTTTAAACTTTCATATCACACTGTTTCGATGCACGTAATTTTACGTTTTCACCCTATCTAAGAAA
The DNA here is from genome assembly GCF_002738345.1 of Cucurbita maxima. Taxonomy (NCBI): domain Eukaryota; kingdom Viridiplantae; phylum Streptophyta; class Magnoliopsida; order Cucurbitales; family Cucurbitaceae; genus Cucurbita; species Cucurbita maxima. Next base: position 415,836 of record NW_019272062.1, read on the forward strand.
CTTCAAACTTTCATATCACACTGTTACGATGCACATGATTTTACGTTTTCACCTAACTAAGAAACTTTAAACTTTCATATTACATTGTTACGAAGCAAATGATTTTACGTTTTCATCCTATCTAACAAACTTTAAACTTTCATATTACACTGTTGCAATGCACGTAATTTTACGTTTTCACCCTATCCAAGAAACTTTAAACTTTTACATCACATTGTTACGAGGCACGTGATTTTACGTTTTCACCCTATCTAACAAACTTTAAACTTTCATACCACACTAGTACAGATGCACCTTTCCTATTCTAGTTGGAAGGAAGAAACAATAAAATTCTAATCAAACCAAATCAAAACCAAATATTATTGATTTCATGGGATGAAGATGAGAATGAATTTTAGATGGGGCCTACACAATTCTCTAAAATTTACTTGATTTGACAACATAAGGTTGACTATTTTAATCATATTAGGAAGAATGTAAACTATTTGTGTCCCTTTTCACATCATTCATATTCATATTTATTCATATTACTCAAATTAAATTATATCGTTAACCCAATCCATTTCTAAACAAAGACATCCAATTGTTGGATTTCATCTTATCAAAACACTAACCCACTTTTCGTCATCATTTTTGTGTTAATTAAAAACCATTTTTTAATGTCACAATCCATTTCACATCACATTAGGAAGCAAAATGTTTTATTTACGTTTTGAAAATAAGAAAATCCATAAATGGTAAGACGCTCGATGTGCAAGTTTCCGCCAACTTAAGCCTGGAACTATTTAAAAAGAATGTATTATAGACGAGCGTTAGCTTAGCCGTAATTCATTGTCTCTTGATTGAATGTATAAGAACAGGTTAAATAAATTCGAATGTGATTAGAATTACCTCTATTATATCAAGATTTAATAGGAAAGGGGCCTAAATCAACCCTTTTTTCTTTGATAAAAAAAAAATAGTATAAAGATATTAGACTCTTGGATAAGACTAAGCAGCTACCGAACGTCCCGACACGCCTCTGGCCTATCTTGATTAAGACCAAACAAACAAAACTTATAAAAAATGGAGCCTAGTTTAAGGTATCAAACAAATAAATGAGAATGGAAAAATGATGAATATCCACTAGTAGGGATATAGATGGAGTCTCTCTCGGTAAAGAGAGTTGTAGATTTGTAGGAAAAGGAGAGGAGCAACGTTGCTTTATCGAGGGGAGAAGTGCCTTGACTTTCAGAACTATTAGTAAAGGCTAACATGTCATTACCATCTTTCTAAAGCAACAAGCGGGAAAGTTGCTCCTTTTTCAATAACAAAAAAAAAGAAGAAAAAACGACCAACTATTAGAATATTAGTAAAGGTGCCTTAGCCTATCTCTCGATATAGGAAGGGACATTTTCTTGCTTGTTAGTGCTCCCTAATTCCTAGATCACCCGATAAGTATGTGGCAGACACAAGACATTTGAATGCAAATAAAGAATAGCGGGTAACCCTAAAAGCAAACTCAACCACTTTTTAGGAGTTTTTTTTATTCATTTTGTCCTAATCAAAAGGATTGATTTTTCTAGAGTGTGAGAACTCCTTGTAATGACTCGGGAAAAGAGAGAAGGAGAAACCTTTCCTTTTTATATGATTATGAGAAGACGACGGTCACTTCCTTATCGCAACCATAGGGGCACAAGTTCAACTTCTTCGATTAAGCAACCACTCGAAGCTAGGTTACTTGAACTACCCTTACTTTACGTACTCAATGAAGAGGAAAATGTAAGCTTTTTGGTGGTCGTCTCAAGGTGGGAATCAAGAGTATGGGTTTAAGACTACTATCATTGTCCGAGAAATGCTCTTTCCTCTTGCAGAGTCGAACATAGATCATTGTCGTTCTTAAACTTGGAAAGAAAAAAGAATTTTGGATCAATTTTTGAAGCCCATTTCTTCCACCAAACTTTTGAAGCCCATTCCTTTTAGCAAGCATTTTGTGTTTTTATTGAAATTTAGGTGGAGTCGTTATGCTTATAATTGACGTATACTCCTTATCTCGAGGTTGGAGGTTCAAATTTTCACACCCTACCTAGGCAGACAATTTATTCCTAAAATAAATAAACAAATCGATAACTTATTTAACACAAAATTAAAAGCCCCAGAGACTCATTAAACAAGTTGATCATACATTTTGTTCGTTTCGGTTGGTTCGTTTGATAAAAGTCCTCTAGTGGCTACTTCAATCAAGTAGTCGGTTCGGTTCGATTTAATTTTTTTCGATCCAAATGTCCGTTTAGGCCCTGCTTACAAAACTCTAATCTTTCTTCAGTAAAACCATAACAACACTTGTGAAACTATCATTCATCCACTATACACACAAAAACAAGGTTCCTTCAGCCTTATTTTCAATGAAAAATCAACAAATCAAAGCTGTAATTCAGTCGATAACCTGTAATTAGGCGAATCACTTCTTTTGGAGCAACATAATGAGCAAAACCATAACCAAAACCCCTTCTCTTCTGTTGCCTCAGATTTTAAGTCCCCGTTTTCCACTGCATCAGCCATGAACTTCACAACAGCCTGACATAAACAAACTTCAAATATGAATGTTGGATTAGTTATAACTTCAAAACTGATATGTTTTTGCTTTACCTGAGCACCCAATTCAAGAACTTCTCTTGGTGGTTCTTCTAATGGTGTTTCATCCGTTTGAAGAACTCTCAATTTCAATAAGAACCTGAAAGACTCCGGCAGGAATCGTATCTGGTCCGCACTTATGTCAAGATCCTCAAGCATCTCCAGGTTCCCGATCGATCTCGGTAACGCTGTCAGGTCGGCAAAGTTCTTGCCAACGTTCAGCTTTCGGAGGCTAACAGCCAAACACAGATTTTCGGGGATCGTTTCCAGTTCATTGAAGCTAATGTCTAGTTCCCTTAACTTGGGGAGATTTCCTATTGTTGTGGGAAGTCCTCTGATTCTATTGTAATGCAGGGTGAGAATCTCTAAGGATTCAAGCTTTCCGATTGCCTCGGGAAGAGATTTTATCTCGTTAAAGTCAAGTCGTAGCTCGACAAGTGACGAACATGATCCGATTGTGTAAGGTAAGTCCTCGAGCTCATTGGTTTCTACGTTTAACATCTTTAAACTAGTCAATGATCCAATGATTTCTGGTAAATGGGTGAAAAGGTTCGAGCTCAAGTCGAGATAGATAAGGTTTTTCAGGTTCCCAAAAGAAGCTGGCAGTGATTTTAGCCTGTTTGCGTGCAGGTCGATGTCGGTGAGGTTTACAAGCGCCCCGAACGTGCCGGGAAGGTTTATTAATTGGTTGGAGCGAATGACAAACTTTGTTAACAATCTAAGGCTACTTAGTTCTGGTGGAAGTGCCATGATTTTGTTTTCTGATAGGTCTAATTCAACAAGATCAGATAACTTCCCAATGGAAATTGGAAGAAATTCCATATTATCCATCAACTTTCCCTTCAGATTCAGAACAGTTGATCCACTTTTAGCAATGTTTTCAATAAGAGCAGCAACTTTCATTAAACTCAGTTTTTCAGTTTCTCCTTCACCTTCAACACAGATTAACAATACAAACTTAATAAGACAATGAAAAGAGATGGATAAGAAGTGAAGCTATTGAACTTTTGGAATCCATGGGAAACAAATTCTATCCAAAACAAAGTTCTAATTGGCTAAACCAACCATCCAAATCAAGGCTGATTTGATATCATATCCGAATCGAGATACTAATCCCGAATTCACCCTAAGTCTCGGTTGGCCCCGAGCAATGAGCCATCAGAATATTTCAAATTCCATTGATGTGACATGCATATAATCACATAATATCCCTTGATATTTGAAATGAAGTTCTTTGTGTAACTCTTATCTTTTCAATGGATAATGTTATGTCAACAGCATGTTTACGGAAGTTTGAACTTTATTCTACTGTAACAAGAGCAGATATTGTCCGCTTAGGCTCTTTACGTATCACCATCAGCCTCACGGTTTTTAAAACGCGTATGTTAGGGAGAAGTTTCCACACCTTTATAAGGAATGTTTCGTTTCCCTCTCCAACCAATGTGGGATCTCACAATCCACCCCCTTGGAGGCCTAGTGTCCACGATGGCACACCGCCCGGTATCTAGCTCCGATACCATTTGTAAGAGTCCAAACCCTCCAAGCCCACCGCTAGCAGATATTGTCTGTTTTGGCCTGTTACGTATTACCGTCAACCTCACAGTTTTTAAAACGTGTATGTTAGGAAGAGGTATCCAGACCCTTATAAGGAATGTTTCGTTCCCCTCTCCAACCGATTGTGAGATCTCACAATCCACCCCTTTGATGGCTAGCAAGGACGCTGGCACATCGCCCAATGTCTGATTCTAATACCACTTGTAATAACCCAAGCCCACCACTAGCAGATATTGTCCGCTTTGGCCTGTTATGTATAGTCATCAGCCTCACGATTTTTAAAACACGTCCGTTAGGACGAGATTTCCACACCTTTACAAGGAATGTTTCGTTTCCCTCTCCAACTGATGTGGGATCTCACAACTACACTCTCTTCTATTCTATCAAATCATCTCTTCAAATATCAATCAACTAAAAAGTCAGGGGACAAATTTTCTTATCCATCTAGTTGATTAAACTTCAGTAGCAACCTAAGGATCAGGATTCAGAGCTCAAATCAAACCTAAACTTCCCCAATCACAAAGGAAATAGAGTATTATCACAACTTCATGAATCAGACTAAGATCAAATGCTAATTAATAAAAGAGAACTTCATATCACAGAAAGTATCGCATACAAGGGTAAAAAAAAACAACAGAGAGTGAGTTTGAAATCTACCTGAAGAAGATAATGGAGGAATGAATGAAGAAATCTTAACCAAATCCTTATTTCCATTGCTTTCAAATTCTTCATCTCCCCTATTCTTCTCCAAATTTTGATCACTGATTACCGTCTCCTTTGCAATTTTCTCAACTGGATCACTCAAATTCAGAGACCTCTGGCCCTGAGAATCGCCAGAAACCAAATCAGAAGCTCTCAGAATAAGTTCATCGAAGGTTTTCAGCATCTTATCGAGCTCAATCAAACGAACGGCCTCTCGCCTCTGTTCATGGCTCTCGAACAACACCATCATCTTCCTCATCTGCTGCAAAATAGAGAAGAGATCTTCAGGGACATTTTGAGGGACTTCCTGCTTTGAAATTTCCCCCAATTTGAAATCCTCGTCGTTCTTAACAGTATTGAGAATCGTCACCGCTGCTTCGACCTCGTCTATGGAGGGTCTGGCCGGAAGTGATCGGAAAATTCTAGTGATTTCGTTGACAGTGTCTATGAAGGGAGACGGAGGTGGGTTTTGCTTGATGGTCGCATCCATGGCGATTGGGGCTTCCAATTTGTAATTTGATATAAACTTTCAATTCACAATTCATTTCTTGATGCATAATAATCTATGACTAATTAAAAATTCATTTTAAGTATATACTCATTAATAAAAATGCACTCCAATATATCTTAATATATTTATTTATAACAAGATTCGAAATCCAGATTTGATATCAGATGGCCTCGATATTTCCCTGCATCTCTTGCGACATGAGCACATTACCTACTCTTGGTTTTTTAAGAGTGGAGACTATCTCCACAAATCAACACGAATCCTTTCACGATGTTTTGTTCTCACTCACATGCATCATAAAAAATTTCCTTACTTGAAAAATAAGAGTAGCACGTAACTGGAGTATTTAAAGAAATATTCACTAGATGACTCCACTGTTAGGGTCATGAAATGCATATACAAACAATCATAAAGGGACCCATCCTTTCATAAGAACATTTCATGGCGTTGAACTTTGCTTTCCAATCAAGGCTAAAAATTGGATGTGTAATACTTCTCTACACACGACTCATATACGCACACATGGACCTACTAGGTGGGCATATACGTACCCCCTAAGCTTACCTGTTAACTAGCGTACGTATGCTATCACAGTGAACATAAATATCGTAATGTACATGTCCATACTCATCATAACAGGAAAGTATCCCAATGCACATGATTATACAAAAATGCATGAAATCTTCAAGCTTTAAACCATATGATATGCATATCGTATATTCGTTATTTATTTGGCATAACAACATTTCAGTCTTGAAAAGATTCTTGTTAACGTGGTGTGCATGACATATCATAGTATAACATAAATCATAACACATTATCACATAGTCATGGCACAACATAGCATAATATAACATAAAATACGTCGTATGTCATAAAATATGGCACATAGAAGGGCTATATGGCACGTGTCGTTTATACTTCTTTTCAATTCATCAAACCATGTCAATAGTAGAGCCAATTACTTGAGTAACTTAAGTGGGAGTTGTTAATTTCAACCGTGTGCCTTGGGCACTTATGAAGCTAAGGATCGTTTTTTTTTACTCCGATTCTGAGCTGGAATCTAACACAGAGTTCGAATGAATTTTCAATCCAAAACACATAGGGTTACCGAAATAGCTTCCTTCCAATATCGATTCTTTGCTCGCAAATGATGTTTTGAAAAAGAATAATTCATTCACATTTTTATACCAAAAAAGAAAAAGAAAAAATGGGATGAAATAATACGAGATGGGTTTATGTGGTAAGAAATCAATACTCATCTTTGATCACAAGCTACCCATGACCCCTCAACTCCCATAAAAACCCTAACATCTTTGTCCATTTTCATCCATTTCAAGCCCCATACTCATACTCATCTTTGTCACATCATTGTTTCCAACGTAATGAAATATTAGTATAGCTATCGTTTTAGACAATATATTTAACATTATTGAGGATTAAAGTTGGTTCAAGTTATCAATACAGCCGTGAAAAAAACTAGAATGAGGATGAACGATCTAGAGCTGGTAGAAAATTTAAGTCGATGTAATGTGTATGAACCTAAAATTTGAAGTAGGCAATAATATATTCTTGAATGAGGCACAAATGAAGAGTGTTTTGAGGTTTAGATGTAAAGGCAAGTGAAGTCTATGCTTTACCGGGCCCTTTGAAATTTTAGATTGGATCAGACCGATGGTGTATCGATTGGCTTTGTCACCATCCCTACATTACGTGTTCCACATATCTATGCTCCATAAGTATATGATCGACTATACCTATTTTGAGGTTCGAAATCTCTCATTCGAAATAAAATCTATAACTCTAACTGGCTATAATATATATACACTCGACCCCAAATAAAATCGTAAGCGGAAAACAGCTGAACGGAATCATTAGGATAAAAATGAGCCATGCATGAGAGAAAGGAGCAAAGCTCGTGAAAGTTAGAAAAGGAGGGGAGTTTGTTTCTTTTTGGAGCTTTAAGTTATTGTCATCCTCACAACGCTAAAAGGAGAGTTTTGTTTTGTGAAGAACTCTTTTGCCTTTCAAGCTTTTTGTTTGGTCAACCCTTGGACGGTGCACAGCTAAACCAACACATTTCAACACTTTAATCATTACTAATCTCTCATTCTCAACTTTAATCCCGACTCAAACTCAAACGGCTCAAACCCACTGCTAATAAATATTATTTTTTTTGGGCATTTTCTTCCTGACTTCCCCTCAAGGTTTTTAAAATGCGTCTGAGAGGGAGAGGTTTCCACACCCTTATAAATAATGTGTCAGCTAGGGAGAAGTTTTCACACCCTTTAAATGTGTCTAATCTCCCACTTTTCTCTCTCACTTCACACCTTGGAACGCACCGTTCTTATAGAGAGAGAGGCGCTTTCACATCTTCTTAACCCGAAATGGCAAATGGCTGGGGAGAGGAAAGGTTCCTTTTTTTAGGGTACCCCCGGGAACAGATCTAGTGGAGATGGGGTGGGGCCTGTAGCTCAGAGGATTAGAGCACGTGGCTACGAACAACGGTGTCGGGGGTTCGAATCCCTCCTTGCCCACAACCGGCCAAAAAAGGAAGGACTTTTCCCTCTGGGGGTAGGAAAATCATGATCGGGATAGCGAACCCAAAGCTATGGAACTTGGGTGTGGGTCTTTTGTCCAAGCCCATCGCGAGCAGACATTATCCTCTTTGAGCTTCCCTTCAAGGTTTTTAAAACGCGTTTACTAAGGAAAGGTTTCCACACCCTTATAAAAAATGTTTTGTTCTCCTCCTCAACCGATGTAGAATCTCACAATCTACACCCTTATAGATAATGTGTCTACTAGGGAGAGGTTTTCACACCCTTTAAATGCTTCTCATACCAACTGTAACAATCCAAGCGCACTGCTAGAAAATAGTCTTTTTTGGGATTTTCCTTACGGGCTTCCCTTCAAGGCTTTTAAAACGCATCTACTATGGAGAAATTTTCACTCTTAGAAAGAATATTTCGCTCCCCTCTCCAACTAATGTGGGATCTCATGACAACCCATCCTGCCCAATGTCCCCGATGAAACTCGTTCCTCTCTCCAATCAATGTGGGATCTCACAGTTCCAAACTCCCATGTTAATTATAATAACTTCCAACTACTTCCCAATTTCATTTTAGTCAACTCTCGAACGGTGCTCGATTCATTTCAATCTGATCCCTTCGTGTTTCTTAGAAACGATCCTAATCTCGATTTTCTTTCTAGATTTTTTCATTGATGATAAACAAAATCATCATGAAAATTGGGCTCGAGTAGTTCACCATTTCCAAGAGAAAATAGTTGTAAAAGCTTCCACTTTTGAGTTGACATTTGGCTTAAAAATGGCAACCTACCCTTCAAATACTTGTGGACTTTATTGCACTACATGTGACTCTCCATCTCTCTCTCTCGAGACATGAGCATATAAAGTGACATATCAAACCCACTACAAAAAACTTGGGGTTCTCTCAAAAACACAAGAACTTCCAATTTATTACACCAAATAGATCAAAAAACATATATGTTGTCAAATTTTGTTTATCATATTGGTTATGTTTTAGCTTTTTTTAAGGTTTTTGTTCATTGAATTATTATTATTACTATTACATGTCATTGTTTCTTCCTAGAGTTGATGCTGAGAAGACCATAAGAAGATGCAAGTGAACAAACACATCCAAGTGACAATGGACAAAATCCAACACTTTCCTGTTTTGTGTTGGAAAACCTCCAAGAAAGTGGGAGCTGAAGATCCTAGGAGAATTATCCACTCTCTCAAAGTTGGTCTCTCTCTCACACTTGTTTCTTTGTTGTACTTAATAGAGCCATTGTTCAAAAGGATTGGTAGCAATGCGACATGGGCTGTCATGACGGTCGTCGTCGTTCTAGAGTTCACCGCCGGTTCGTTCTTTTCTCTATCTAACTCGATCAGGGTTTTCTCTATCTAACTCGATCATTGTAAATTCGTAGTTAAAAGTTGTCGTGTTTCATTTCGATCGGTTTCTTGCTATGTATTGAATGGTTTAATGGCAGGGGCAACTTTATGCAAAGGACTCAATAGAGGGTTGGGGACATTATTGGCAGGATCCTTAGCTTTTTTCATTGAGGGTGTTGCTAATAGATCTGGAAGAGTTTTTAGAGCTTGTTTCATTGGAGCTGCTGTTTTTCTTATAGGTAATTTTGTCTTTGTTTGTTCTTTTAAGGTTGTTGCTAATGATCCTTAGTTTATGCTAAAACTTGGAACTTTTTGATGTCTTCTTAAATGTCATAGGAGCTGCAGCAACATATATGAGATTCTTTCCTAAAATCAAGAAGAATTATGATTATGGAGTGGTGATATTTCTCTTGACGTTTAATCTCATAACCGTGTCGAGCTACCGGGTCGACAATGTCTTGAAAATCGCACACGATAGATTGTATACCATTGCCATTGGCTGTGGAGTCTGCCTTTTGATGAGCTTATTGATCTTCCCAAATTGGTCTGGAGAAGAGCTCCATAATTCAACGGTTCTCAAGCTTGAAGGCCTTGCCAAATCCATTGAAGGTACAAAACAAGAACACCTTGCTTTTAAGTATCTTCACATGATCGTAACAGTCTAAGTCCACCGCTACCAGATATTATATTTTTTTTTGTTTTTCCTTTCGAGCTTCCCCTCAAGGTTCCCTTTCGGAATCTCACAATCCACCCTTCTTCAAGACCTAGAGTTCTCGCTGTCACTCGTTTCTTTCTTCAATCAATATGGGACCCCTAATCCACCCCTTTGGGGCCCAACGCTTTTGCTAGCATACCGACTCGTGTCCACCCCTTTTGGGGCTTAGCTCAAACCCACCGCTAGCAGATATTGTCCTCTTTGAGTTTTCTCTTTCAAGCTTCCTCTCAAGGTTTCTAAAACGCATCTGATAGGGAGAGGTTTCCACACTCTTATAAAAAATGCTTCATTCTCCTCCCCAACCAATGAGAGATCTCATAATTCACTTCCTTTGGGACCCAGCGTCCTTGCGGGCACTCGTTCCTTTTTCAATTCATGTGAGACCCTCCAATCTCCAGCGTCCTTGCAGGCACACCTACTCGTGTCCACCCTCCTTCGGGGCCTTCTCGCAGACACATCGCCCAGTGTCTGGCTCTAATACTATTTGTAACCGCCCAAGCCCATTGTTAGCAAATATTATCCTCTTTTGGCTTTCCCTTTCGAGCTTCCCCTCAAGGTTTTTTAAACGCGTCTGCTAAGGGGAGAGATTTCCACACCCTTAAGATGCTTCGTTCTCCTCCGCAATCGATGTGAGATCTCACGTCTGTCATGTGAATGTAAGTAAATGACACTCGTAATAATCACCCTCGCAGGCTGTGTTAATGAGTATTTTTTCGACACCGAGATCGACGATAACAAAGAGAGCTGTTCAGGGGACCAAATCTACAAAGGTTACAAGGCAGTTCTAGACTCAAAATCCATAGATGAATCTTTGGTAGGAAAGCCTTTTTTGATACTTTTTTCTGAATGACTTTTGTTGCACTTTGTTCAATATTTGCTTGTAAACTGAGCAGGCATTACAAGCAAGCTGGGAGCCAAGACACTCAAGTCACTGCTACAGAATCCCATGGCAGCAGTATGTGAAATTGGGCGGCGTTCTTCGCCATTTCGGTTACACCGTCGTCGCTCTACATGGCTGCCTGCAGACTGAGATTCAGGTGCATCATATTGGTTCAAATTCTAGTGCTTGCAATGATTGACACAATCTAAGAGTTTCTTTTTGTATCGTTCTAGACTCCACGATCGGTTCGAATCCTTTTCAAAGATCCTTGCACTCGTGTAGCACGGGAAGTATCAAAAGCATTGATCGAACTCGCTAACAGCATACGTAATCGACGACATTGTTCACCAGAGATCCTCTCGGACCATCTTCATGAAGCGTTACAAGACTTGAACAAAGCGATAAAATCGCAGCCACGGTTGTTCCTAGGTTCAAACAGGAACAAAGCCAGCAATATGCTAGCATTAGCAGCAGCAGAAGCAGGACAAAAGCGCTGCAGGTCAGGGGGATCGTTATCGAGCGTGAAAACCGACTCATCGGCGCTGATGGAATGGAAGACGAAAAGGGCAAGTGTGCAATCAAGGGAGGCTGAAAGGAAGGTGTTGAGGCCACAGTTAAGTAAAATAGCTATCACAAGCCTTGAGTTCTCAGAAGCACTTCCATTTGCAGCCTTTGCTTCTTTGCTTGTTGAGACAGTGGCTAAGCTTGACAATATTATTGATGAAGTTGAAGAATTGGGCAGAATTGCTTGCTTCAAAGAGTTCATAAATGGTGATGATCAAGAACAACAACACATAACTGTCAAATGTGAGAAGCCAAACATCAATGTGTCTCAAAATCAGTTGTCTTCTGTTAGTGGTGCTGAGTAATTGGAATTATCAATATCATTCATACGAAGCCCGTACACACTTGTAGCACCGACTAGTAAAAATATCATGTAAGTGACCTTACTATTGGGGTTGAGAAATGCATAACATGACTATATTATGACGGTATTGTGACCTAAAACCTAGTCTTGGATTTAAATTCACTTTTATATACATAGTTTCAGAAGTTTCTCTTTTTGCGCACACAGAATTCAGTATACGAGTATCACTTTCATACTTTCTAGGCCTTATCGAATATCGTATCTTATATTATACATTTCATAAAGTTCAAATATTCTTATTTATTTATTTATTTTTTTTTTAAAGTAGGGTAACTTTGAGCACCTAATCTAACTAAAAGAATGTTTAACTCACAACCCAAACTAACCTAAGTTACAACCCAAACCAAACCAAAATTTTCAATTAGCCTGAATTGGATGGATTATCACGAACACCTGTAATGGTTGGAATGAAAGATTTATAGAAGGTTCCAAACTATGATTAAACTATCATCAACGTGGAAAGATTGAGTTTGGTAGTAGTCTGAGTTGAACAGGTTACTGGGTCATACGAACACCGGTAAGATGGGAAGATTTATCGACGTGGAAAAAAGAAGAATAAAATAATTTATCATCAATGACAAAACGCCTAGGAGCTTACATAATAGCACTCCAATAGCGTTAATATTCAGAACACACACACACACACACATAGATAAACCATTAAAAAAAAAAAAAGAAGCTAAATCATGAAGGTAAAGGGAGTGTATAGCAGATGGATTTGGTTGAAGCCAAACATCAACACAATCTTCTTCCATCTCATGAGCTCAAAGATCCGAATCATCACCCTTTCCCTTTTCAGCGTATTGAAAACCAGAAACGAATCAGCGCCAAACTGTGGCAAATAGAGCTCTCTCGGGCAAGGTCTTGAGCCTCTTTAATCTGTACAAGCTCTTGAGGAACTCCTTTTCTAATTGTTCTAGCAGCAGCTACCAACTTAAGCAGTTATATTTCAAAAACTATGCAGTTTATCATATAGCCAATACCATTAGTTCAGACGGACAGAACCCCGCCAAACGAACGCATGTCTCTAGGGATGTTAGTTTACCATTGTTATAGTCAATTCTATTCACCGGTGGCTTCGGAACGAACTTTGTTGAACAAACGATATATTGTGGTGGATCTGGACATCTGGGGTTCTCTTTGCAGCACGGCGATGACATCTTTAACAGAAATACTACGAGCCACCCTAGTTTGACTTGCATTCATTTGGTTCCTTCCAAATTTTTTGGAAGTTCCTGCGAAAAAAAACCAGTTAGATGTGCTTAAAATATTGCTTATTTTCTTTGTTCTCTCTCTAATTTAAAGAATGCGATCAAATTTTTTTAAAAAAAATAGGTGGATGATAATCTTAAACAAGTTAAAACTAAGCTATTGATGCTGACAAGAGTTCGTGATAGTCATTTCTCTGGAAACAAACTCGCTATAGCTCGACTTCCATATCATTTTATGATGTCCATGGGATATCTGTGATCTTCTTTTTTCTTCTCTCTCTTTCTTTTCTTTTCTTTTTTTTTTTTTTTTTTTTTTTTTTTTTTTTTTTTTTTTTTTTTTTTTTTTTTTTTTTTTTTTTTAAAAAAAAAAAAAAAAAA
>NW_019272062.1:429533-525669 GCF_002738345.1 Cucurbita maxima
TCTTTTTTTTTTTTTTTTTTTTTTTTTTTTTTTTTTTTTTTTGTCATTTATTAATAAGATTTGTGGTGGCCAAAGGCATAAGCATGTTTGATTTTGACAACCCAAAATGATGAGACTATCTACTTTAGTTTTGACAAACATCCAATGCCGTATAAGACATGCCAAATGTAACCGTGTTACCTTTCCTATCACCTTCTTGGTTGTCCTTTCCATGTCTTCCTGCTGCTGATGAAGACTTACGGACAGCATCTTTCCCCGACTGAGAACCAGAAGCAGAATCCATTCCACCTTCACGTTTCTGTCGCGCTTGCTCAGCCATAAGTTGCCATTTGGATAGCATGTCATCTCCTCCAACAGCAGCACGGGCAGCAACATTTGCTGCTGTTGTCCGCATTTTATCGTCCTCCTCTTTGTTTACCTAAACCAAAAGAAAATATATATATTAAAACAAAATAAAATCGCTAAAGAATTCCGAATCAATCGAAATGTCAAAGTAGTCTCAAGTAGCACTCTCAATACCTTAACTGATTTCATTCGACCTTCATCTTTGTCCTTGTCACCAGCAAGGTCTGAACCATCCTCAGGCTGCATGAAAAAGAATTTACAATAATGCGACTGTAAAAAAAAAAAAAAAAAAAAAAAAGATACGGGGAAGGGAAGAAAAATGAAACTTTTCACCCACTTGTGGAAATTATTAATGATGCAGTAATTATATTATGTTTCTTCATACCGCATCCCATAAATATTAGACAGACGAGTTTCGTTTCACAAAAACATAATCAATATTATTTATAGGAGAAAGATAGCCAATAAGAAGATAGAGAAGTCCTATTAAAAAATAAATATAGAGAATTACAAACCAATACCAAACAAGTAGAAGAAAAGCTTCCCAATGTACTACATTTTTCCTACTAATGTTATTTATACCAGCTTCTTCACTATTGAACAAAGTCCTGGTTATAGACCATAGGCAGGGAAAGGAAAAGAAATGCTCACATCATTAAGCTTACGGAGTTTTTCTTCTTCAGCCTGTTTCTTCTCCCATTCTTCTCTGGCCTTTTGGTTAACTAACATAATTTGTTGTCGAACATCTGAAGTAATATGTGTTCGGTGCCTTGGTTTCTCAGTGTCCACTCGCTGGAGAGATCAATCAAAAGTATGAACACACAATAATATACAGCTTCTGAGTTAATATAGTACAGTGTGAGAGATATCGAAGGAAACTAGAGTTAAAATGAAAGGAAATACACTGACCTGCTTTGACAGCCTGATTAGATTACTAATAATCCCACGTAATCTTTCCTCCACACTCTGAAGATACAGTTATTGTCTATAAGGCGGTTAATGCATCACCTAGAAAAATGATTAAAGTGACTAGCATCTTACCAATGAGAGACATTTCTCAACGTCATTGCTCATGCTCTTCAAACCATATTTAGCCACTGCCACATACAAACATGCCAATTAGTATAAGTCACTGAAGAATGATGTTTCTTCCATTCAGTTGCCGCAAATAACTTCACATAAACAGAACTTCAAACCAAATATTAATTAAAGAATTGGACACTAACTGATTTCCATCAGCTTTTTCTGCAATGGGGCTTTCTGCAATAGCAGCCTCTCTTCTTCTTCTTGTACAACCTTCCGTGATGCTTCAGAAGCTCGACTATCCTCCTTTGCACTAGAAAATAGTTGTTCTTCTTCTTCCTGGTCAAAACCATAATTTTTTCCTTCTGAGCATTTGTGTTGGTACCAACTAGAACTAACCAACCATTCATGAAATATGAGAATTGTACCCGAATATTAACTCCACTGACTGCAGTGACATCGTTAAGTTGTTCAATGCTTTGATCCGAAAAAGCCCCAGATACCTTTTGCTTCTTACTGTTGGGTACAAGTCAATTATATTTGAAAGGATTAAGAAGGTTGATTGTGAATAATGACCCATTTGTTTTTAAAGATTCCAAAATAAACTTCACTTCCAGGACTTAAGTCAAGTGAAAGCAGATTCACCTTGATAAGGGTGGTGAAGAGCCAAGTGCTTCAAGAGCCTTCTTTTGGCCCACGGCAGCTTTTTTTTGAGGTGCCCTATTTTGCATTCCAGGAGTAGTTGCAGATGGAACCTGAGAGCTTAACTGCAAATCCCAACACAAACAAACAAAAAAAAAAAAAAAATTAGTCCGCAAATAGATGATACATCATAAGAGCAAGCCAAGGGCATAAGATTGAGCGATGTACATTCTTCACAAAGATATCAAGACATGGCAGAGGTAGGTACATATTCAATAATTTAATACATAAATAAACTTACACAATTTGTTGCAACAGACTTGAGAAGATTAAGCAAGGAAATTGATGAACCAGGTGTAGAATAAACCATTTATCAATTATTTTTATTCAAAAAAAAAAAACCAATGCTCCTAAGTAATAACAAACAGAATGAGATATGAGGGCAGAAAGAAAGGCATAAAATTACTGCCTGACATAAAAAGTATGCAGTCAAACATTAGCATGCAATTTTAACTTTTACAAAACTAAAGGTAGGACAGCAACGAATACTCTACCAATACATACCACAGCACTAGACTCAGGTAGAGAACTTGCATCAGAAGAAATTGGATTTGCTGCGTTGGTTGATGATTGAGGCATAACATTGTTTGATGTAGGAAAAGTTACTTTAGAAGTTTGCTTTTCAAAAGGGTCCTTCGAAATTCCAGGGGTTGTGTTAACTTGTTCAGACTGCATGCTAGGAATAGAAGACAATCCCTGCAAATTTGAATGTTGGGTTTTGTTCTGCTCAGAAACCTGATCAGAAGGTTCTTGTTTAATGTAACTCATTGAAGATAAAGGGCCTGTGGTCTGCTCTTTACTTGTTGAAGACTTCCAGGGACTTGGCTGTGAAGTTAAGTTATTACGCAAGTGTGAAACATTTCCGCCCTGGACTCGCTTCGGATCATTTATAGTAACTTGCCTATCAAAATTGGAAGCCTGCTGGGAAATTTGCTTCACTTGACCCTCATGGGGTTGGGGTTTAAGAGATAACGAAGAGGTATTTATGTTTGACCCAGTATATGGGTGATAATTACCACTGTTTCCATACATGGGGAAAGATTTCTGTTGAAAGTGTAGCTGCTGCTTCTCAAGTCCTGGAACAGGAATTGAGGAGCGTTCCCTTTCCTGGATGGTGCCTGAACTGGATGAAGTCAATTGATTTGCATTACCATCCGTTCGCTGTTCTACTTCTCGTAGAGATTGCATATTCTTGTCCATGGCAGGATAGCCTGAACTACTCCGCCCTTGGGATGCTGAAGAGGGGATATATGATTGAACAGCAGGAGAATTCATGCCTTTCTGATGAAGTTGTGAAAATGGTCGTGGGTCAGAGAAATTTGGTGCACCAGGGCCCATAGATGGCATTCTTGGAGAAAGTTGCCTGACTGAAGGTGGAGGCTGTAAATGAAAAAGGTTAAGACTTGAACCTGAGGAAGGTAACCATAATTCACGAACAGACTGATTTAAAGTAATCAATAAAAACATAATAAAATTTCATGACAATCTCCATTACAAGAAATCAATTAACTGCTGACCTGTGCTTGTACTTGACAAACTGCTAATCTGAGCATCTGATCACCCACAACACCCCTCATGAGCCGTATAAAATCATCTTTGTTCATTTCATTCCTCTACAATACAAGCTCAAATTATATGAGACAACCTATTTAATCATGAACCATCCAACCACTTCTTTAACGTATTACGTCAAAATTTAATATGATTGAAGAGAGAAAGACACTGAGTATATTCTAAGGTACTTACCATAGACATATATTGAACTATTCATTTTCTATATCAGAGAATTGATTTAAACCATGCATTTTATGAAGGAATATGAAATGCCAAAAATCAATGTGGTAAACAACCCTGTTACTTATCTGGTTAGTCCTTTACTTAGGGTGGATTCATTACATCTAACCTCAATTTCACATATACTGTACAGTTATAGGCAATAACAGAAAGTGCTTCTATTCATGTACTTACCTTCAATCTGTTAAATAAAGTCTGAAGCTGCATGGCTCTGTCTTTATCAAGCTGAGGCATCAATACAGGCATCAACGAGGCAAAAGGTACCTGTTTACTACGATTTAATGGGTTATTTGCCTGTTCTGAGACCATTGTCTGCTGATTACTCATCTTTTGTAACTTCAGGTATTGAGATTCATTATCCCGATTCTGCATTCTGTTGGAATCATTCACAAGGATTGGAGCTTTTTCAGAACCTTGCAGCCCTGGTGTTTGAGAAAACTGAGCAGAAACTTGCTCTGCATCCCCTTGTTCACAATCAGATTGGGGTTGATTCTTTGAAGCTTGAAG
This sequence comes from Cucurbita maxima, assembly GCF_002738345.1. NCBI lineage: Eukaryota > Viridiplantae > Streptophyta > Magnoliopsida > Cucurbitales > Cucurbitaceae > Cucurbita > Cucurbita maxima. The sequence goes on from NW_019272062.1 coordinate 433,905, forward strand.
GGGAGCAGCATTATGTTGCTGCTGATTTTCAGGTAATGATGAACATCGCTCTAGTTCCATCAGAGATGAATGTTGTTCTTGCTTCGGACGAAAATTTTGATCTTGTTGTGCATGAGATTCAGTCTTTTCATTTTGACTAGCTTGTAACGGGAGGCTAGATGGACCATTGCTCCCTCGAGGGAAAGCTGTATTTTTAGACACAAACATCAAATCAACTATTCCATATTTCAATCCAAACATCCATGAGCCACTACACAAAAACTTTTATGCTTGCTTTTGAACACATTTTTTTCTACATAGTTACAGAAAATTTTCATCGTTTGCAAGGGGACAAAAATGCAGTTTGAATAAGATATGACCCTTCGTTTCAAGATCAAATAATTTGAAAAGCCAGAAGAAAAGCTCATGATAAGGTGTTTGGAAATGAATTATGGGAACCTGCAATTCCAACATTTCAAAATCGGTGTTACTCTGTGATATCATCACAAGAGATTCAAGAAAAAGATGGCGGCGAAGTTATGACAATGAAGCAAGAACAAAGAATACAAAAAGGTAAAAATATCTTCACGCCAAAACTATAAATATATTTAGTTGCCACAAAAACAATACTAAAGTGGGCATTTTCAAGTTGATTCAACATCCAACTCATTTTAACTGGTGAAATAGCAATTTGTTCACTTAAATTAATACACTACAGGAAAGGCTACGTGTATGTAACAAGAAACAAATTGATATCCAGGTAAAATAGATTTAAAGCCTGCAAACCATTAAAAACACAGAAAAATGCTTTTATAGAAAATATGCTTCTGTAGCAACACATTTCAATATGATCTCTACAAATTTCAACCACTCCCCGAAAAATCAGACCATACTCAATACAAAATTATGTAACACAAGATCTATGACTAAAACTTAAAACTTCTAAGTTTAGGATGAATTATACCTGCATCTGACGCAGGAGCCTTGGAAACAGCCGGAACATCACCTTCTATGTCTCTATTCAAGGCAGCCTGAAAAGCCTCCACAGCTGCACCCGAATGCATCGTTTCATCCTGTCCACAATTGAACATCCAACACAGCAAAAATTTACAAATGATATCCCCTCAGTCCTAGGATAAACGTTTGCACACAAGCACTAAAAGAGACAAAAACCTCGTCATCCTCCAGAAGCTTCATAATAGAGGGGTCCATAACAAGCTATGTGTTCAATCAACCTCGGTCACCTTACCTTGCTAACAGCTAATCCAACGATACAACTTCTAAAAATTGCTAGAAGATAACGAGTTGAAAAGTACCTTACACAACAAAAAAGTCCACTTTCACTGAAGAAGAAAGACAAAATTAAACAATTATGATGGTAATGAACACGAAACCTAGCTATTTCTATTCATCCTATCGCAAATAGATAGAAAATAAAATGAGCTAGCTTGATCCAGTCTATACGATTAAAATTGAACATAAACATAATACAAGTTTAGATACATCGATTTCCTACCATCCGAAGAAGAGTGCTGAATTCAATCCCGCGATGCCCAAAAGAAGAAAATCGCTAGAATCTTAGTAGGGAAACATCAGGAACTGTGAGGAGGATTGAACCAAACGAAACAGACAAACATGGAATCATGATTGCAACAATCCTAACCCGAAAAATCTTGAAAAGAACAGAACGCATTCAATCATGAACAAACCTTGACGGGAAGGAGCGACGGAGAGAAGCTGGGAGAGACTAGAGAAGTAGACAGAGATTTATTCTTTCTGTTTCTTACGCTTTTTTTCTTTTCTTCCTTTTTTTCTTTTCTGAATGGGCTGGGCCCAAAGTCTATCTTAGGGTTTGGGCCGTTTCGTTGGGCCTTGGTCCAAGTCTAAGATATTTAAGAAAATTAATTATTTTTTAGGTAATAGATGACTAAATCTAATTTTTTTTTTTTTAAATCGATAAATTTTCTCAATATTTTAATGGACAAAAATACCCCTCACATACAAAATTGAATAATTACAAGATTTAAGGAATAAAACATACCATCGTCTATTTTGTTTTGTTTTGGCCCGTTATGCGTCATCCTCACAATTTTTGCGTAAGATAAATTCAAGTAAAAAATTATGTCACATTAAACAAGAATCAGAAATAACTACTAATTATGATGATAAAATATGAAAGTTACAACGTATCAGCAAAGGTCAAAAGGGTTTTCTTTTGAGCCTATTACATATCTGAATCATTAAAATTTGACTGGATCGATTTTGTTTATAGAGTAATTTGAATCTCAAATAATTGTTCTTGTCTTGAAATATTCGATCAACAAAGTAGATTGGATGAGGTGGAGAATCCCAACGGAAAAATAAATTTCCCCCATTAGTTGAACCGGATCAAAGTTGGGAACCGAGAACATAGGTTATATTTGCCATGTTGTTTCTGCTCCAATTTCTCCACACTCCCGCCCCACTTAAATAAATGGGTATTGAAATAGGAGCTGAGATGGAGAAAGTGTCCCATCTCTCGACCGATAGACATCTCTACAATCAAATATTTATTTTCTTAGTTATGAAAAAATATAACGAACAAACGAGATAAACTCGACAACTTTCATTAAAACATGTCTCAAAATCATAAAAATTATAATATTATTATTCACTCCGTTATAAAAAGAAATAAAAATAAAACATTATAATCATGTGTTTTATTCCATAAAGTGGCTGCCTTCATTTATTTAATTCCAAAAATGTCATCAAAATTAAATTATAATTATTATTGGATCAACTGACAAATTTTGTCCATAAAATATATTATTTTATTCTTCCCTAATCCATATTAATAGAGTGGATATATATTTTTTTATAATTTTTTATATTAATGTCGGGAACATGTCCCATACATTAAATTTATTGTATTATTTTTTTTACTATTAGATTGAATTGTGAAATGAAAATTTCAAATTTTAAATCATAGTTTAATATATTATTATGTTTTAATTAAATATAGATATAAATTTTATGCCTTGATTTTGTGTTTAGTGGAATAATGAATTTTTAAAATTAAAAAATTTGAGACAAAATTTGTAATTTTAAAAAATTGGATATATAGTAATTATTTACACACGACCTATATTCTTGTACTAGACTCCAAGCGGACTTGTATACAAACCTTTTAGACTTGGCCTTCAACTAGCGTATATTCACACTGTCGATATATCACGAAAGGAAGAGAACGTGCATAATATCATAGTTTACATAATACTGTATTATAACATCGTAGTGTATGCGTCCATACTAATCATAACAGGAATGAAAGTTTGAGTCTTATTGTCTCGCATATTGTTGAACTAGACAATAACGTCTCTAAAAAAAATATATAATTCTCTTGAGATTTAGTTTATCTATTTATGAAGAAGTTATGGTCTCATCTATATTTTATTTTAACTATCTCGAGATCACTTCTAGTTATTGAAAAAAAGGTGATGGGAGTGGGAATGCCTATAAAAGAAATTCGATAGACTCAAAAAAACTCGAACAACTCAACCTAATCCGTACGATATTGAGTTGGGTTGGGTTCAAATAAATGAAAATTTTATTGATTGAGTTGGTTCATGGGTTCTGCAAATTGTATCATAAGCGAAAATATATTTTTTAAAATTACCCATAAATTCGAGTGGGTTCGATTCAATAAGTTCATAACTTATCCCAGTTTTTTTCTCTAAAAATACTATCAATTCTATATTCGTATATATATTTTATAACAACCAAACGAATTAGAGAGTTAAAATTACAAATAACTTGGTCGATGCTACTTCCCATAAGTGCAAGGGCACTAAGGGGGTTTTTGCAGTGAAACGTAACAAAATATTACGGTCACGTAATAAAAGGGTCAAGAAAGAATTTGAGCTCGATGAGCCTGAACCCCGAACCATCTTGACCGCACTAAGTTCGGAAAAAAATCCAAAGGTCTTGAATTGCCACCGACCAGCCATTTTCTTTAACCATAAATATTTTATGTATTTTTATTACCATTTCTATAATATTTGACCTTTATTATGCTTTATTCATAGTCTTATAAGAATGGGTTAGTGCCCCATTAAAAAAAGTTAGAACCAATTTGTATTATAAAAGCACTAGTGGGATTTCCTTTTATGATTATATAAGACCATAAAAATGATATTTCCATGCTTTTTGCATATAGGAAGCAAGGTATTCAACCATATTATATAAATTTATTATAAAGTTCATAATGTATAATAAAACCATATATTATTATTTTAAACATTATTCTAAAATTATTCTAATTAATGCCCTATAAAGGCTTCAACTTTCCATTATTTTTCTACCCATTATTCTAATAGGTAAAAGTAGGGTTGATTAAATACCAAAATAATTAACTCCTCAAAAGCAAGTTTTCGTATTTATTCATATTTATATCATAAATTAATATTTTTCTTGGGATGCATATGAGTAAGGACAAAACATGTTGGAAGAGCTCGTGTACTCTTTAGAAGTAAGAAGTAGGTAATCTGACAAGTTGTAATAGTCCAAGTTCATCACTAGCAGATATTGTTCTTTTTTAACTTTTCCTTTGGGGCTTACCGTCAAGGTTCACCCTTAGATTGCTTTGTTCCCCTTGTTGAGATATAATATCGGGAGAATATATTATAATATATTAGTTATAGAATATATCTTAGATATTCGTAATCAGTTAATATTTTCCGTATATTTTATTTTATTTTCAATATTTAATTAGTTTATATTTTTTTTCTTATTTGTAGGTATTAGTTGGTAGGACTACAGGGGCTCCAGGCTCACCTTCAAAGGATTTGTTCCGCGTGTTGAAATATAATATTTGGAGAATATATTATAATATATTCGGTTAATATTCTTTTATAATTTGATTAATAGTATATTCTATTTTATTATTAATATTTAATTAGTTTATATTTTCCATATTTTTTTTATTGGGAGGTGTTAGTGAATAACTTGTATCCTATTTAAGCATTATGAATATGAATGAGAATACACACATTCGAACCCAATTCTATTTCTCATTCTTAACACCCTTACCACCAATGTAGGATCTCACAATCCACCCTCCTTGGGGGCCAGCGTCCTCGCTAGCACACCGCTTAGTATCTGACTCTAAAATCATTTGTAACAGCCTAAGTTCACCACGTAGCCGATATGGTTCTTTTTAGGCTTTTTCTTCTTGGCTTCCCCTCAAGGTTTTAAAACACGTATGTTAGGAGAGGTTTTCACACATTTATAAGGAATTGTTTGTTCCCCTCTCCAACTGATGTGGGATCTCACGCACGTAGAGATGTCCATTTTACCTGCAAGGTCGGGACCCTGCGAAAACTCGTCTTGAACAGGGAGGGGATTCCCATTTAGACGAAGAATGAAGATGGGAGTGAGAAATATTTTTTTCTTTTAGATAAATGACGTCGGGGATGAGATTATATTCCCCGTCCTTGTTCTCGCCTACTTTCCCGCCCCGCTATATATATATATATATATATTGAACACTTCACAAGGGGTTGTCTTTTGGCTTTTGGGAGGAAATGGGGCCTTACAAATGGCAAGGCTTCAAAAGCTTGGAAAGAAAAAGATAAGGCAAAGGTAGTTTGTCCGACTCATTATGATATGGATTGAACTTACACCGCAAGTACCGAACCTCTCAAAAGAACTATAAAAATTATGAATCAAAGGCCCCAACTCCTTGAATATCACCATTTGAAATTTAAAATTTATATGTTCACACTATTATCATCGTGTAATTTCTCTTTCATATATTTAACCGTATATCAATGTCTATTTTAAAGCGTGTTTGTCATATACTTAACGGTGCAGCAATACCCATTTTAGTGAGGCTCGGATGATGTCACTCTCTCTTCATCTCTAACTCAAAGTTGAATATGAAAACGAGTGATATAATTTAAACTCAAGCTCATTAGATCCAACGAACAAAATGACGGTTTCTTTGTCCCAATTGCTCATTCAAGAAAAATGGTGGGTTTTGTTTCTTCCTCTCGAATGGTCACTCCTCCATCTTTCGAGGCTCACAACTTTTTTGTTCGACATTTGAGGATTCTATTGACATGACTAAATTAAGGGCACGACTCTGATACCATATTAGGAATTACTGATCTCCACAATGATATAATATTGTCACTTTGAGTATTTCTTGTGGCTTTGCTTTCGCTTCCCCAAAAGGCTTGAAATCAATGCAGAAAGTATTTCTTACTTATAAACCCATAATCTTTTATTAAATTAGCCAAGGTAGGACTCTCTCCCAACAATCCTCAACATACCATACCATTACAATGAAATAGTTTTTTTTTATCGAGCACCTTAAACATTTTTGTAAGATCGAATGAATCTAAGATTTTCTTCTTACTCGTAAAGCATGAAATGCATCAGTTCATACGTTAACAAATGATGTTCGGTGAACAAAAGATTCAACAGTTTAGTCATAAATCTATCCCACATAAGGCAATCACATCTTCACCATAGACCTGCAATGTTTGGATGTTTTGTTCGTCCCTTGATTTCTTTTTTGTGAGATCTCATATCGATTTGAGAGGGGAACGAAACATTTCTTATAACAATGCAGAAACCTCTTCCTAGTAGATGCGTTCTAAAACTGTGAGGTCGATGACAATACGTTACAGGTCAAAGCAGACAATATGATATCATCGAGCAATACATTAATAAGGACGCTGGGCCCTTAAGGGGGTGGATTGTGAGATCTCATATCGATTGGAAAGTACAACGAAATATTCCTTATAAGGATGTGGTGGCAATACATTATGGGCTAAAGCAAACAATATCTGATAGCGGTAGACTTGAGCTGTTACAAATGGTATCACCGAGCAGTGCATTAGTAAGGGCGCTGGGCTCTTAAGAGGGTGGATTGAGAGATCTCATATCGGTTGAGAAGTAGAACGAACTATTCTTTATAAAGGTGTGAAACTTCCTAGCCGACCAAATTTTAAAAACTCGAAACTCAAATGAGTGTGAAATGGGTGGGAGTTTACATGAGAGTGGGGCCTAAGACATAGGAATTTTGGGTGCACTTAGGACAAGCCATCTCAAACTTTCGGTGTATCAATAGACTGCTTGTTCCCTTCCCAATGGCTGTCTATTTATAAGCCCCACTTCATCCCCTGTTTTTACACTCCTAAAACAACACAGATTTCTTTCTCGATATCTTAAAACCATTTCAAAGTTCAAAACTTTCCTGTTTTTCTCACAAACCCCATCAAATTTCTTCAAAATCTTGGGGATTTGGTTAACTCAAAACCCAGAAAGTTAAGAACAGACAATGATTCTTGAACTAAACAGGTGCATCAGCAGCAGCCTGTTGAAATTTCACTCTGTTTTCGACTGAAAAAGCATCGGATCTTCCACATTTTTTTGAAGTGGGTAAAGAATGGGGAGTGGTTCGCTTCCACCAGGGTTCAGATTTCACCCAAGAGATGAAGAATTGGTGGGTTATTATCTCAAAAGGAAAGTTGAAGGACTTCCAATTGAGCTTGAAGTGATTCCTGTCATTGATTTGTACAATTTTGATCCTTGGGAGCTTCCAGGTATCATTAGTTTTACACCCTTTTCTTTTTGCTTCTTGTTTTGGTTCTAAATGAATCTTCAAATTCTCTGTTCTTTGTTCTTTGTTCTTTGTTCTTTGTTACTGTTGAGGTTTGGATTCTTCATAAAGTGGAGCTTTAGAATGAAAGAAACTGAAAGTGATGCTTTTTTTCACTTGCTTTTAAGTGGGCCGATAAAAAGGTGTTTTTATGTAACCGTTCAAGCCCACCGCTAGTAGATATGGTTTGTTTTAGCTCGTTACGTATTAAAACGCGTCTGTTAGGGGAAGTTTCCACACCCTTATAAGGGATGTGGTGTGGAGACATAATCCACCTCATTGGGAGTCAAACGTCCTTATTGACACATCGCCCGTTGTCTGGTTCTGATATCATTCGTAATAGCATAAGCTCATCGCTAATAGGTATTGTTTGCTTTAGTCCATTACGTACTGCCGTGAACCTCACACTTTTAAAATGTCTGTTAGGGAGAGGTTTTCACACCTATAAAAGAAATGTGGTGTGGAGACACAGTCCACCCCTCTGAGGATCCAATGTCCTTACTGGCACACCGTCCGATGTCTGACTCTGATATCATTCATAAGAGTCCAAGCACACCACTAATAGAATTGCTACTTTAGTCAATTACTTATTGTCGTCAGTCTCACGGTTTTAAAACACGTATGTTAAGGAGAGACTTCACACCCTTTTAAGGAATGTGGTGTGGAGACACAGTCCACCTCTTTGAGAGCCCAACGTTCTCGTTGGCACACTGCCTGATGTCTGGCTCTAATATCATTTATAACAGCTTAAGTCCATCGATAATACATATTGTCTGCTTTTTAGCCCGTTACATATCGTCGTCAGCCTCACTATATTAAAACACGTCTATTAGAGAGAGGTTTCCACATTCTTGTAAAGAATGTTTCTTTCCCTTCTCCGACCGACATGAGATCTCACAATTTATCACAAACACTTTAGAAGAAATGACAATTTTTTTATGTACCAATGGAAGGACTTCTTTCTATTTTGACATGATCTGTTCATGATTTTGTTGTTATAACATTGGGTTACTCTGATTTCAGAGAAATCTTTTCTTCCCAAACGAGATATGGAGTGGTTTTTCTTTTGTCCTCGAGATCGAAAATACCCGAATGGATCGAGAACGAATAGAGCTACCAAAGCTGGCTACTGGAAAGCCACTGGAAAAGACAGGAAGATCAATTGTCAATCTTCTGTGATGGGATACCGAAAGACACTCGTTTTTCATCGCGGTCGAGCACCGTCAGGTGATCGAATGGATTGGGTCATGCACGAGTATCGACTTTGCGATGAGTTCTCTCATGGAACTCCTAATTTTAAGGTATATATACCTATGAAGCAATGCCATGATGCATATGTGCTAAGAACTAACTTTGTGTTGGTGTTTGTGTGTGATATTATGTGTTCTATAGGGCGCTTTTGCTTTGTGTCGTATTGTGAAAAAGAATGATAATCTTCGAGAATCAAAGGGTAATATTGTTGGGAACGGTCGGGATATTGAAGATTCTACATCAATGAGACTAGTCGTTTCGAATGAATTGTCAAATATTTCGAAAGACGATTCATCTCAAACCAATTTTCTCACAGACGAGAGTCGTTTGTCGAGCCCGATAACGAGTTCCTACAACACGAACATGATGTCTTGGCGTAGCATGTCAATTATGGAGACAAATCGAGAAAAAGTATGGATCTCACCTGATCTGATCCTTGACTCATCCAAGGTGTGAAAGTTGTTCAACAAAAACTTGGTTGAGATGTTTGTAATTGACTTGCTCAAACATTTATTTCTTGGCTTTGTAGCTGGATTATACAGAAATGCAGGGAGCTATGTCTATATGCTTTCCTTGGTTCGATTATTCGGGTTCAACGATACCGTGGTCGTCGTATGAGTACTCGAACTATATAGGCGACGTTGAGCTTAAAGATGATAACAATCAGATTGGTAGTTGCATACTACCATACTCAACACATCTAAACCGGTATCCAAATTGCTTATAAAGAAAAATGACAACAAAGATCATCTAGGCTTTTGTCGATGCAAGGTCGAAAATTTCGATGGGGTCCCGAAGCCAACGCCTTTTAATGTCGGTCTTCGATGCAGGAATAAAACGAGTGTCATATATTCTGTAAAAGTATTAAGTATTATAAGAGTTTCTGTTTGTAGTCGAGGGTGATCTCGAGCCACATATAGCTACTACTTGTGCTAATTTTAAAATGATTGGAAAAGTTTGTAGGTGTTTGTGCAAAGACACTAGAGGCATCGTCCACAAATAGCATCCAAACATGTATAGCAAAACAATTGAAGATTAAAAAATCGAGACTCGCATCTATCTCGATCCCTATAGTCCCACAACTCGTATACTCACTTTGATATAAATCAAGACATCTCCTTCCTATAAATTTATGATGGAAGATCAAAATTTAGATTTATGATGTTTCATTCCTGTATTTTAAGTTTTAAGATTATTTATTTATTTATTAGTTACATTTACCTCGTGAATAATTATGGTCATTTATTTATTTATTTATTTATTAGTTACATTTACCTCGTGAATAATTATGTATGTATGTATGTATGTATGTATGTATGTATGTATGTATGTATGTATGTATGTATGTATGTATGTATGTATGTATGAATGAATGAATGAATGAGTGAATGAATGACGGCCAAAGGCCCAAATCAAGACGTAAGCTCAGTGATTAGCATCAAATCGATCATGTGACGTCCATTCTACGCACAAACAAGCTTCTTCCATGGCGACCTTCACATTTACTCCCCACATCGGCAGGCTCCCAACGCCGCCGTCCCCCTCATTTCCCACTTCTTCTTCAAAACGCAAACTCAAAGCCAATTCCGTCGCCACCACCACCAGAGCCTCCCTTCAAACTTCCCCACCGACACTCTCCGACCCCTTCGTTCTTCAACTCGCCGAAACTCTCGAAGACTCTCTCCCTTCTTCTTCATCACCCTTTCCCCTCCACAAACTCAGAGAATCTTCATCGGAATCTCTTCTTTCTACTCCATGGCCCTCTCGCAGAGACGAACCCTTCCGTTTCACCGATGTTTCTTTCATAAAACAGTCCCAAATCCACCCAATCTCGAATCCCCCGCAATCTTCTGAGCTATCAACCATCCCTTTAGAAAACCAATTCACCAATGTTGTAATTGTTGATGGTCATTTTGTCAAATCGGTTTCCAATTTGACTGAATTGCCAAATGGGGTTTACGTGGGTAGCCTGATTGATCTCCCTTCTGAAAGTATTGCGAAAAGGGTATCTGATTTTGTTGATCGGAAGTTCGTGGGGGACTTGTTTTGGGCCATTAATGGCGTTGGAGCTCCAGATTTGACGGTGGTGTATGTCCCGGCGGGGTGTAAAGTGGAGAATCCAATCCATTTGAGGTACTTTTCGATTCATGGGGGCGAGGAGGGGTCGAATGAATTGGCTATTTCGAATCCTAGAGTGTTGGTTTTGGTGGAAAATGGTGGGGAGATTGAAATCATTGAAGAGTTCTTGAGTGGGGATCAGGGTAGGTCTTATTGGGCAAATCCTGTTTTGGATGTGGTAATTGGAAGTAAAGGAAGGGTTAAACATTCTTATATTCAGAATCAGTCTTTGAATGCTGCTCATATCAAATGGACTTCTGTTCAGCAGGTACTCTCTTTGTTCATTATCTAGCTTTGTTGGTCGGCTGCTCTGTTCTTTACATTATGCTTATAGCTTATTTTCATCCATATGAGACAATGTTGTCAGTTATTAAGCTTTCTGAGCTGAGATTTGAACTAAGATAGCATCTCCAAAGTTCTCAAGCCCTTACACTGAATAACCTTAGTTAAATTTGTTGGTAGTTGAGCTTGGAATGTGGAGAATTATAACGGCCCAAGCTTATAAAGTGTGTTTTGTCCTCTTTAGGCTTTCCCTTTCGCACTTCCCCTCAAGGTTTTTAAAATGCGTCTACTAGGGAGAGGTTTCCACAACCTTATAAAGTGTGTTTTGTTCTCCTCCCCAACCAATGCCCTTATAAAGGGTGTTTCATTCTCCTCCCCGTCTGATGTGAAATCTCATAGAATGTGGAGAATGTTTGTTGAAAGGCCACAACGAAAAATGCTCTGATACCCAATTATTGTGTTGTAATGCCACAACCTCAATGCTTTGATACCTCTTGTTGTACTTTAATGCCACAACCAAAATGTTCTGATACCAAATTGTTATAGCGGAAACAGAAGTAAGATTGATCGCACTCACACACCCACAAACAAAAATTAAATAAAGAGACACAAAGATTTATGTGGTTTGGAGAGAAGAAATTCTCCTACATCCATGGGTGGTAGTTAATCACTATAACCAAACTGTTTACAAGTGTATCTCTCACACTCTCACAATACAAAGTCTCTCAGCAAAGTTCTTCCCAGTTGTCTCTAGGAAAATATAAAATGACAATAACTCCACATCTAACCCAAATCTAACCCAAATTCCACTAGACAAATACAAAATGACAATGCCTCCACATCTCAGAACAATGCTAAACAAGCCTTTATGTAGACATAACCATACTAATTCTTATACATGAATGAACTAAATAAATGAGAATATGAAGCAAAATGGTTATGAATTAAATGAGAATATGAACCAAAAGGGTTATGAACTAAATGATAAAAATCAGGAGTATATGATATGTACTTCCCAATATTGGGTTTAGATAAAAATCAGGAGTATATGATATGTACTTCCCAATGTTGGGTTCACTTTGATGGTCCTATGTAGGTTTTTCTCTTGGAAGCATCTTTTAAAAGTAACCTATGCTTATATCAAGTGCCAACCAGTAGTTGTTACTATGTTATGTTGAAGATACAGGTCTTCAATTGTATTAGTGGCTGATTTTCCTCCCCTTATGTGAAAAATTGTAGGACTTCTTTAAGCTAGAAGCTTATGGTCTACGTATGTAATGTGAAATCCCACATCGGTCGAAACAAGTGCTAGCGAGGACGCTGGGCCTTCGAGTGGATTGTGAGATCCCACATCGGTTGGGGAGGAGAATGAAACATTCTTTATTAAGGGTGTAGAAACCTCTTCTTAGCAGACGCATTTTAAAAACCTTGAGAGAAAGCTTGGAAGGGTAAGTCCAAAGAGGACAATATTTGCTAGTGGTGGACTTGGGTTGTTACATGTAACGTATGGTTTTGGGCAAGTAGGTTTGAGTCTTAGGCCTCTCCCCTTCTTTCAAGCTTAGGCTGCTGTTGGTTGTTGCTTAGTTTATATGTACATTCCTTGCCCGTTAACCCGAGTTTTTTCTCCTTCAAACAAGTGAAAGTACATACACCACAAGGCAGCAAAAGCTCATGTTTTTGACACCTCTTGTTTGCCATGTGTTATTTCTTGTGTGTAAAAACAGGTAGATGGTCCCATCGCTTTCCTCAAAGTGGTGGATCAAGGTTAGTCGTGAACGAGATTGGATTTAGTTGGTTCCCTCGAAGCTGTCACTTGTTGGTCAAATTTTATTGATTTTCTTGACAATCCTCTATAAACTTGAAATCTTGTGTGGAGAACCTCTATAGGAATTGTAATGATTAGTGGATATAGGTAGCTATAACAGACTATTTTGTTTCTTGCTGTTATGTTTGCCCATCTTGGTATGTGAGATCTCACATCGATTGGAGAGGGAAGTGAAACATTCCTTATAAAGGTGTGGAAACAGACACTGAGCCATGTGCTAACGAGGACGCTGGGCACCCAAGGAAGATGGATTGTGAGATCTGACTTCGGTTAGAGAGGGGAATGAGATTGTGAGATCGAGAACGAAATATCTGTTATAAGAGTGTGGAAACCTATCTCTAGCAGACGCATTTTACAATCATGAGGTTGACAACGATATGTAACGGACCAAAGCGGACAATACCTGTTAGCAGTAGGCTTTAGTTGTTACATGTATTAGATAATCAAGAAAAATAGATTTACAGATGCACTTTAACCGTTTTGATTCTACTTGATTTCATCATTATTTGCTCTCATTTTTCGTGCCTTATACTCGACTTTGGCGCTTGAAAGGTTGAGCGTGGCACTAAAATAATTGTCTGAAATTATTACAGGAATCAACCAGTGCTTACGAGCTTGTGGAGATTAGCACTGGCGGAAGATTGAGTAGACACAATATCCATATCCAGCAATTGGGACCAGAGACTACCACAGAATTATCAACACTGCACTTATCAGTTGGCAATCAAACACAAGATCTACACAGTAGCCTAGTGCTCGACCACCCCCGAGGATATTCTCGACAACTTCATAAATGTATCGTCGCCAATCCCCAAGGACAAGCTGTATTTGATGGTAACGTAAAGGTCAACAGGTACATCTTTCTTTCTCTTTCGTAGACTCGTTAACCGTAGATCACATTTCTCAACACAAGTTCGTCATCGTCATATAATTACAATCCTTGCAGTTCTAAGTCACTTCATGATTACAAAAATGTGTCAATTTATAACGGTCAAAAGTCTACCGTTAGCAGATATTGTCCTCTTTGGGTTTTTCCTCTCGAACTTCCCCTTAAAGTTTTTAAAACGCATCTGTTAGGGGGAGGTTTCCACACCCGTATAAAGAATGTTTCGTTCTCCTTCCCAACCGATGTGAGATCTTACAATCCACTCCCTTTCGGGACCCAACATCCCCGCTGGTATTTGTTCCCTTCTCCAATCGATGTTGCCACTCCACTGTCTCAGGTCCACCTCCTTCAGGGCTCAGCCTCTTTGCTCGCACATCGCCCGATGTCTGACTCTAATACCATTTGTAACAGCCCACGTCCACTTCTAGCGGATATTGTCCTCTTTGGTTTTTTCCTCTCGAACTTTTCTTCCAGGTTTTTAAAACATGTTTGTTAGGGCGTGGGTTCCACACCCTTATAAAAAATGATTCGTTATCCTCTCCAATCAATGTGGATCTCATAGTCATATAATTACAATCCTAAATACAATCCTAAAGAGTGACAATTACTTATCAATCAAAAGATGAATGCAGGAAACTGACATAGATATGCCAAGAAGAAAAGATGAGGCTCTTTCTTGAAGGGATAGTTCTACTTTGATGGAGAAACTGGTTTGCCTTTCACATAATTTTAAATTTTCTTGTGGTTTAAGGTGAGATGATGACTAATATTGTAAAAGTTTTCTTGGATGCTGCAAGTACTGGTTGGATGCCTTCTTTATTGTAACAGCACAAGTCCAAGCCCACCACTAGCAAATAGTGTCATTTTTTGGTTTTCCCTCAAGGTTTTTAAAACATATATGTTGGGTAGAGGTTTCCACGTCCTTATAAAGAATACTTCGCTGTTTACCCCAATCGATGTGGGATCTCACAATATCGATTGGAGAGGGGATTGAGTGTCAGCGAGAATGCTAGGTCCTGAAGGGGGATGAATTGTGAGATCTCGCATCGGTTGGAGAGGAGAACAAAGTATTGTTTATAAAAGTGTGGAAACCTCTCTCTAGTAGACGCATTTTAAAACCTTGAAGGAAAGCTTGGAAGGAAAAGGCCAAAGAGGATAATATCTGCTAGCGGTGATCTTAGACTGTTACATTCATAATTCATAATCAACTATAGCAAAACTTTATTATTTTGGGAAAATGACCGTCTTTGCTGTTCGTTCCTCGTGTTCCATTTAGTGCTTTACAGCACTCTTTTCATTCTCATCTTGCTTTAATAAGATCATTCTATTGTCACTTATTTTCACTCCTTAATAGAAGAACTTAAATTCTCCAGATATGCACAGCAAACAGATGCAGGACAACTAACAAGGAGTCTTCTTCTGGAACCTCGAGCGACTGTGAACGTCAAACCGAATCTTCAAATCATTGCCGATGATGTCAAGTGTTCGCATGGAGCTGCTATAAGTGACCTGGAGGAAACCCAACTCTTCTATTTTCAGGCTCGTGGCATCGATTTGAAGACAGCAAGGAAGGCTCTGATATTTTCTTTCGGATCCGAGGTGATCGAACGCTTACCTTCCAGCTCCGTTCGCAAGAGAGTCGAGCATCATATAAAAGAATTGTTGAACCCCACACTTGAAACATCCCAACACTAACCACAGGCCTTGAAAATCAAGCATTTTTTTTGTTTCAAGTAAGTATTATAATCCCACCTTATCCTCCATTTGTAGCTGTAATGATATCATATCTATTCGAACTTAAAAACCACAAGAACTGTTGGGAGCTCCCAAATAAATCCTTGTTTTTTTAAAATCATTATCTTGAGTTTTCTTATGTCTTTATGTCCTAGTCATCGTTGATATATGTCTAATATATCCTGTTGATCGATGATATATGTTTGGTATGTCTAGTCGATCGATGATATATGTCGAGTAGCATTTGAATACTTAAAAAAAAAAAATTGATTAATTTAAATTCTTGGAAGATGGGTTTGAAGAACTATCCAAGTGGTAATATGAAAGAAGTTGTGAAATCCCATGTTATGTAAGGTGTTTGGTGAAATGCCTAAATGAACAAGTGTTTGACTAAGGAAATGTCAAATCTTTTATGCACATATAGAAGCAACAATAATGTTTTGGTATGCCATTTTTCTTCATTCTACCCAACATGACATTATCATACATGCTTTTAAGATTTCAAACTATTTTTTTTATATGGTTCGTTAGTCAAACATTATGTATAATAATATATCATCCATCAGTTTTTTAAATGGTTCGTTAGTCAAACATTATGTATGCAATATTGATTAGGTTTATTGGTCGAGTAGATTCTTAGTGTAAGGAGCCAACTTTTCCCTTAAAAACAGAATCGCTATGACGTGTATTTCATGACTATTATGTGAGAAAATTATTGAATTCAACGTTCATAAACCTTGCAAACATGGTAAAAACATAATCGATATAAAAGAAAAACATGATGAATATTTAAAAATACTTCATGCAACAAGCTTTATGACTGGTGTGATTTATTTTTTTGGATGCATAATACTTCTTTGTCCATGCATACATGAATCCATTAAGTAGACTTGTATACGTGCCACTAGGTATGACTATGAGTTAGCACACGCTCAATTGCCAAAAAATATATGAGGTCCCGTGTTAAGAATTATGGTTCAATGAGATGATGAAACACACAATACTTTCTTATTTATCATGACATAAATTTCCTATAAGACATACATATTCGTGGAATCATTCATGTTTAACAAATAAGAATCAATAAGTAGGAAGTACATGCATCACAGAAGTTTATTAGCATATCATATCATAAATAATAACACGTAAATAAGTCATATGTTAGACATTATTCATGTGCCAAACAACTCGTCCAACCTTAGGCCGAAGACGTTCTAACAGTCAACTCACTTACAATTTCAGGCTCAACTTGATGCTCTCCTAAACGTGCTTTGGCCAACTATTCCTAGATTCACTTCACATGATCCATATTCCATCCATTCATAAAATTGAGCTTTAAATCTATCTATGAGTTAACATCATTAAATTATTCTAAAACAAATTCTAAACGTGTTAAATATTATAAATTGTCCAAAACAATGTCGTTTTCTAATCTTAATTGGATCGAAAATACTTACAAAAGGGAAAAAATGGACAAACTAATCCAACTGAATCCAAAACGAGTCTAGAAAGTTGACTATAAAATCGTGTATAAATTTATTCTTCATTAATTCCTCCTAATTTTGGACACTTTCTTGACATTCTCTAATTTGTTGTCTTGTGTTCATTGTTAAACGAAGAAAAAGAAGAGAAAACAGCCAAAATATGAAGGTTGAACTTTAATGGAGTAGTTCTCCAAGTGTCACCATCTCCCTATTTTAACGACTTTATGAATATGATGTACACTTACAAAATTTGGTAACCGACTCTCACTAACAAACATCTCACGTTCTTTTAGATTAGGATTCGGACCTTAGTTTGACCACGGATGATATTGCCTGTTTTGGCTTGTTACGTATCACTAATCAGGATTCAAAATCTGAATTCGACACCTGATGTGTAACAACTCAAGCCCTCCGCTAGTAGATATTGTCCATTTTGGTTCATTACGTGTCGCCGTCAATCTCACGATTCTTAAAACGCGTTGATTAGGGAGAGATTTCCACACCTTTATAAGAAATTTTCGTTCTCTATCCAACTAATGTGAATCTCACATAATAATCTTGACATTCTCTTGTGACAAATCACGTTACTTATTTCTTGTTGCTAAGAGTGAAAGCTATCTCCACAGACCAACACCCAACATAATTTTAACTACTATATTCTCAAAATCGCTCTCTTTTAGATGTGGGTTCGGTTCATTCATGTACTCTAGCGTCACAAATTCAAATATGTATATCATGACATTAAATTCTCCTAAATACAAACATTGTTATTAATGTAATTTCCTTTTATTCCTCTACTATTTTGGACGATAGCATGACATCCCTCTTACTAAATGCTACCGATTTCATTGCGTATTATCATTGTCTACTACTCTCTTCTCCCACTCATCTTAAATCGAGGGAGATGAGCAAACACCAGACGACTACACTAGCCATGGACTAACTAACCCATTTTTTTTCAAGTTTTAAACGTTCAAATATCGAGTTTAAAAATTCAAAGATCTAAATACAACTGAATCCAACGGTTAGGGACAAAAGTGTAATTTTTTTAACGAGTAAAAGGGTTCTTATATTTTTGCATAATCTTTGAGAAAACTAATTCTCAAATTTCAAATTAAAAAAAAAAAAAAATTGAAAAGACTAAATCTAAAGGCGTTTGGTTGAAGAAATGGAAGAACAATGAATGCACGTAAAGAGAGCACATTAGAGTTTAAATTAATTAATAATTTAATCCTTTTTATGACTATTTCCTTAACTTCCAATTAGTACCACTAATCATCTTTACCGAATTATTAATTCAATTTTAAATTAACTTAATCATGATTTGGATATGTGGTAGGTAAAGACTTCTCCTTCTCCTTCTCCCCCTTCAATTCTTTTTATTATTTATTTTTGTAGATAACTTAACGCATCGATCTTTTGAACATCTTAATAATTACTTATATCGACACTTAGATTCATGAATCCATGCATCTCGATTGACAAAGAATCAATAAAAAAAGAAAGAATTGGGAATTGATCGATATATATATTAATGAAACAAATGAAAAGGAAACGAAAGATGAAACATGAATCATGGATCAACCAAGCCAAATCCTCTCGGGACTTGCTTAAGAGGAACACCCTATTTGGCTCGACCCATGAACCAGCTAAGATCTTTCTATATAGTAACAATGTTTAGATATAAAGTTAGTGAGACCCCACATCGACTGGAGAGGGGAACGAACCATTCCTTATAAGCGTGTGGAAATCTCTCCTTAGGAAATGCGTTTTAAAACTGTGAGGCTAACGACAATACGTAATGGGCCAAAATAGAAAATATCTATTAGTAGTGAGCGTGAACTGTTAAAACATAAATCACGAATCAACAAAGTCAAGTCCTCTCGAGACTTGCTTAAGAGGAACTGTCTATTTGGCTTGACCCATGAACCAACTAAGATCTTTCTATACAGTAACAATATTTAGATATAAAGTTAGTGAGACCCCACATCGGCTGGAGAGAAGTGTGTGAAAATCTTTCCTTAGAAGATGCGTTTTAAAACTGTGAGGTTGACGACGATAAGTAATGAGCCAAAACGGACAATATCTATTAGTAGTGGGCGTGAACTGTTAAAACATAAATCATGAATCAACCAAGCGAAGTCCTCTCGGGACTTGCTTAAGAGGGACACCCTATTTGGTTCGACCCATGAGCCAGCTAAGATCTTTCTATACAGTAACAATATTTAGATATAAAGTTAGTGAGACCCCAAATTTGTTGGAGAGAAGAACTAATCATTCATTGTAAGGTGTGGAAATCTCTCATTAAGAGATGAGTTTTAAAATTGTGAGGCTAATCACGATACGTAACGAGTCAAAACGGACAATATCTATTAGTAGTTGGCTTGAACGGTTACCACGAGGCCATAAGGTTTTGAAAAAAATATTAATTTCGTGTTTAAGACGTAATTAATCATATTTTCTTTTCATTTAATTATCTAAAACCAAAAGTGGGGGGAAAATAATATAAAAGAGAAATCTTGGGTAGGTATTGTTTGACAAAGATGGATCTTCGTTGTCAATTTCATTAAGAAATAAAAAAATTATTCTTTTTTATTATCCAAGAACACAAATATTATTCTTTTTTCTTTTTCCTTTTAAATATAATAAGTGAAAAAAAATTAAAACCACACAAAAATAAAGCAATAAATAATTTATCAACATTTTTTTTTACTAAGAAAATAGTATACGACAATAATTATTGAACGGTTGACTTTCATTTATAAAAAACATTCAATTCGTCTGTTTACGTATATATTAATATTCCAAAATACTTTGATCGCTGCAATTTCAACTCGAGTTCGTTTTAGTCACTATATTTTTAAAACGTTTAATGGGATCGATATACTTTTAGAAATTGACTACGTTGATCCCCGTCTTGAAAATTTTAACACATAAATAGAGATATCTATAGATCAGCAGCGTATAGATGGAGAAGCCTTTTCTGCCTCACCTTGTCATCTTTTTCGATCTTTATCTAAGTGAAAATTTTCATTTATCGTTACCGGAATCAGGGCAGAAATTTTTTTATCGGAAGCTCATGGGAATTGGGTTTTTCGTAAATTTTTTTCGTTATACATTTAAAAGAATCTTGAATTTTTATACATCTATATTTATATATATAAGTGAAAAATTGGGTAGAAACGAAATAAAATATAATTTTGAACCTCGGCTCTATTTACTTAATGGGGGAGAAATCAATTCACCATTTTTCGTTTAAAATATAAATTCTCTGTCTGGTTCAAAATTAGCGCTTGCCGAACTTGGACTCGACCTCTCTAAACGTAAATTAATTTATAATATATTTATGTATTGTTGGTTTATTTATTTATTTTTGGTAAAAAAACTTAAATTCCAAGCTAATTCATTTATGGGAGTAGGTGGGAGGAAGAAAATGTCAAGCTTAAATAATGGAATCCACGTTCAAATTTTAATAATTTTATTTGCATGTGTGAAATCAATAAAATTTTCAAAAAATTTTAATTTTAAATAAGAAATGTTAAAAATTTCATGTCGGGAAATAAATGGATAAATATTGCTCGAGTTTAATTTAATTCGTTGACTTTTATTTTAGTTTATTTTAACTAGTTGACCTTATACATGTTGGCAAAACTAAATGGTAAAATTTAAATAAATTTGAAAAATATTCCATAATTAAAATCATCCACAAAACTCAATAAATATATATATATATATATATATATATATATATATATATATATATATATATATTCATTATATAATATAGTCCAATTATATGAACATTTTACATTTTAATATTGTATGAGTTAGGTAAATTAACAAATGATCATTAATAAACAAATAAAACAAAAGAATGAGATTATTCGAGTGGAGCCCACCCAAACCTGCTATAGCATATATGATGTTGTCTGTATTGATTGTCTCATGGTTTTAACGCATGTAAAGAATCCCTTGGGGGCTCAACGTCTTGCACCCTATCTAGTGTCTAGCTCTAATATCACTCTAACCGCTTAAGCTCACTTTTAAATAATATTGTTCATTTTAGCTTGTTACGTGTCGTCATGAGCCTCATAGTTTTAAAATGTGTATGTTAACGAGAGATTTCTAAACTTTTATAAGGAATGTTTTGTTTCTCTTATCACGTATGAATGTAAACAAGACAAAAGCTAAAATAAAAAAAAAAAATCCTTTAAATGGTAAATATATAAGCTATATAAGTTTAAGATTTTATTAAAATAAAAAAAAATGTTTTAGAATTGTTTATTTTTATATTTAGTTGAATGAAAGAATTAAATATATAATATTTAATTTATTAGGTGTTAAAAATGATGTAATTGCATTTTTCTTTGATTAAATAAATAAATAAATGAGATATTTTTATTAAATGTTTATTTGATTAAAAAAATTCCAAAGGAAAATAATTTTTTTTATTAAAAAAGACCAGATCTTGTACTTTCAATATAATTTAGTCTTAATTAACTCCAAAATAATTAATAAATCAAAACTAAGCCACCAACAACAACCATTAATTAATTAATTAATTAATTAAAAAAATAAAATAAGAGGAAATGACGAAAGTAGACAAAGGAGGGAGTTGGTAGAAGGAAGCTAAGAAAAAACGGATTATTATAAATGCTTTTCCGATGCATTTTATTCTCAGCTCCAAAAAAAAAAAAAAGAAAAAAAATGGAGGTTTGGGTATGGCTGGTCGGAGCTTTGGTCGGTGCTTACGTTTTTGTGTTTGGGATTCTCAGAAACCTTAATCAATGGCGGTTTGTCACCCGACACGGCGGCCGTTACAATCTCCCTCCCGGCGATATGGGCTGGCCGCTCGTCGGAACTCTTCTCCCCTTTCTTCAAGCTTTCCGATCGGGTCGACCCGATTCCTTCATTCATCACTTTGCCTCGCAGTAATTCTCTCTCTCTCTCCCCCTCTCGCCGGAGTCTTTGGATCCCAATTCTTCTTAATTTCTTTCAATTTTGTGTTTTTTTTTTCTTTTTTTTTTGAAGTTTTTTCTATTTATTTAAAATTTTTAATTTAATATATTTTATTAGGCGTGGTCAACCATGTTGAGGTCGGTTGAAAACCCTGGTTAAAATTTTCAATTTAAACCACTTTTATCACATAATGAACTTATCCCGACCAGGGTTGATTTTGATTATTTGATTTATTTATTTAATTTTTTTTTAAAAATATATAAATTTTTTATTTATTTATTTATAAATAGGTAATTAAGATGGAATCAATAATATTAATTAAAAATTATTTTTGACAGTTAGTTGAAGAATAAATAATAAAATAAATATATAAAAATAAAAATGTCAAAATTTAATCCAATTTATGATTTTGGTTGATTGAATTTGAATGAACTAATTAAATTTATAAAATTTTCATTTTTGGATTTGGTTGATTGAATTTGAATGCATGAACGAACTAAATTTATAAATTATTATTATTTTTTTAATTTAATCTAATTCAATGAGTTAGGTTTTGAATTTTAATTTATTTCTATTTAATTTTTTTTAAGGTCCATAAAATAGTAAAAAAGGAATTAAAATTTAATTTAATTTAAAAAAAATTGGATGAAATTTCAGGTATGGAAAAATAGGGATGTACAAGACATACTTATTCGGGAGCCCAAGCGTGATCGTATGCGTGCCGGAAGTGTGCCGGCACGTGCTAATGAACGACGAACAGTTTGCCTTTGGTTACTCAAAAGCCACCAGAATCCTCACCGGAAGCAAGGCTCTCAATACCGTCTCCAGGCCTGAGCACCGCCGTATACGTCGTCTCATCGCCTCCCTAATCAGCGGCAACGATGCGCTGTCGATCTACATAGGTCACGTGGAGGGGATTGTGATCACGTGCCTAGAGGAGTGGGCCACCATGAAGAAGCCGGTTGAATTCTTATCGGAGATGAAAACGATGGCGTTTAAGATTCTGTTGCATATTTTCATCGGAGCCAATACGGCGGCGTTTATAGATAAGATGGAGAAGCTCTACACTGATTTCCACTTGGGGTTCATGTCCTCCGCCGTCGATATTCCCGGAACTACCTTCAGCCGAGCTCTCAAGGTAACTTAGTAAAAGATCGAAATTTCAACCTTTAAAAAAAAAAAAAAAAAAAAAAAAAGAAGAGGCTAAAAGATCAAAACACTAACTATATGTGAGTCGGGTCTAGTCGAGAGATTCGAAACTCTAACCATCGATTCTAACTTTCTAATCGATGATATATGCATGATGCTAATAGAGCTATGCTAATGTGAGATCTCACATCGGTCAGGGAGGAAAACAAAACACGCTTTATAAGGGTGTGAAAACCTCTTCCTAGCATATAGACGCGTTTTAAACCCGTGAGGCTAACGACGATACGTAACGGGCCAAAGCGGACAATATCTACTAGTTGTGATATTGGGCTGTCAGAAATGGTATCAAAGCCATACACGAGATGATGTGTCATCAATTGGGGAAAGGAACGAGGACCAGCGAGGACACTGGGCTCTAAAGGGGTAGATTGAGAATGAAACAACCTTTATAAAAGTGTGGAAATCTCTTCCTAGCAGATGTGTTTTAAAACCGTGAGGCTGATGACAATACGTAATGTGATATCCCACATTTGTTGAGGAGGAGAACGAAACACCCTCTACAGTGTAGAAACCTTTCCCTAGCAGACGCGTTTTAAAACGGAAGCCCGAAAAGAAATATAATTTGATGTTTAAAAATTGATTTTGGTTTTATATACTATATATATATATATATATTTTTTTTTTTTTCATTTATTTGATGAACATTCATGGTCTTACAAGGTGGAATTAAGGGTTTAAAGATTAAAGTAAGGCTTAAAATTAATTTCCACGTAGACTTATTTATTTTATTTTGATTTAACACGAAATTTTATAGAGTATTTTATTATGTAAATTTGTATTATTTTATTTAATATTAAATTTATAAATGAGTATGAAAACATAAGGCATCTAAAACATGAAAATTTAATTTAATAACGAAAAGCCAGAAAATCTGACTCATGACATTCAAATGAATTTGTATTTATTATAAAGTAAATGAAATAATAATAACTAATAATAATAATTTAGGAATATTTTTATTAATTTAATTTTTTTTAGCGGCTAATTTTGGTTTTTGTATTTTACCTAACATGCGAACACATGATATACACATGTTGGATGAAAGTCCAACGTCGTTAATGTAGAGAATGATCATGAATTTATAACTAAGGAATACTATCTCCATTGGTACGAGACATTTTGGAGAAGTCCAAAGCAAAACGAATGAGAGCTTACACACAAAGTGAACAATATCATACAATTGTGGAGAGTCGTGTTCATCTAACATGATATCAGAGTCATGTCTTAAACTTAGCCATGTCAATAGAGAATCCTCAAATGTCGGGATGAAAGTCCCACATCGACTAGTTTATAATCCTTTTTTTTGTAATGTAAATTTCAGGCAAGAAACGAGTTGATAAGGATCTTTGAAAGTGTTCTAAAGGAGAAGAGGGAGAATTTAAAGAACAAAGTGGAAGAAAATAGAAAAAAAGACATGACTGATTTGCTGTTAGAAGTTAAAGATGAAGAAGGCCATGGCTTGGATGATGGCTGCATTATTGATCTATTGATCGGTTTCTTCTTTGCTGGCCACGAAACCTCGGCTCATAGTATCATGAGGGCTATCATGTTTCTCTCCGAAAATCCCGAAACCCTTTGTAAAGCTAAGGTTCGTTTCTTCTTCCTATGTTTTCAATCCTCGTTTAATAACTACAAAAAGATTCGACTTTTACGAGCAAATTGGTATTCTCACCTGATGTCTGGTTCTTTATGGTTTTTGTTAAGGGTGTTTAAGAAACTTGGTGACTCTAAAAACTCGATCAACCTAATCTAACCTAAATGAGTTGGGTTGGGTTATTATACTGGGTTGAGTCGACATTAGGTTAAAACCTCTGCTATAATTATATATACATATATTTAAAATTTTAATTTAATAATTATTTTTTTTATTATTTATTCTAAAAAAATAATATTTAACGGTTTGGAAAGTAAAAATATATATTGAATTTGAGTGATAAATCTTAAATAAATGTTTATAAATAAATAAATATATGTTTTAGGCATTCATTTTAAATAAATGACGAGAACCAATTCAACCCAAAAAATTTATGGTTGAATTGAGATAGATTGAGTTCATTATTTAAAGATCGATTTATTGTGCAGGCTGAGCAAGAGAAAATTGTGAACGCAAGGCCAACTAGTGAACGACACAGAGGCTTGACCATGAAGGAAATCAAACAAATGGAATATCTTTCGAAGGTTCATTTTTGTTTTGTTTAAATATTATTATTTTTCGAGATTTATTTAAAAGAACACGTTTTTATTTTTATTTTTTTTTGTCTTAGGTGATTGATGAGACATTGAGGAAAACAAGTTTGGCCTTCACGTTGTCGAGAGAAACAAGAACTGATGTTAACTTAAATGGTTCGTTTAGCATTACATAATTTGTATTTCATGGATCAAAATTACTACTTTCCATGGTAATAAAATTGTTTTATTTTGTAGGTTACACCATTCCGAAAGGTTGGAAAATCCTTGTTTGGACGAGAGCGGTTCATATGGATCCTGAAATCTACGAGAACCCCGAAGAATTCGACCCCTCTAGATGGGATGTAAGTAGTAAAGAAAAAATTTATAGTACTCTCGTAATACATATTCCCTTCATTCACCCCACTTAGTTGTACGTTACCACAAAAAAGTAGGGTTACTACTATTCTCATTGTTCATCGGCCTTGTTAGCTATGAGATCTCACATCGGTTGGGGAAGAGCACAAAACATTGTTTATAAGGGTGTGGAAGCCTCTCTCTCCAGTATATATGTTTAAAAAACCTGGAGGGAAAGCTTGGAAAGAGAAGCCCAAAGAGGACAATATTTGCTCGTAGTGGGCTTGAGCCGTTACAAATGGTATCAGAGCTAGACACTGGGCAATGTGGCAGTGAGGAGGCTAAGTCCCGAAAGGAGGTGGACACGAGGCAGTGTGCCAACAAAGACAGTGGGACCGAAAAGAGGGTGGATTGTGAGATCCCAATCAGTTGGGGAGGAGAACAAAATATTGTTTATAAAAGTGTGGAAACCTCTCCTAGCATACGCATTTGAGAAACCTTGAGGGGAAGCCCGAAAGAGAAAACCGAAATAGGACAATATCTTCTAGTTGTGGGCTTGGGCCGTTACAAATGGTATAGGAGTTAAACACCGGGCGATGTGTCAGCAAGGAGGCTAGACACAAGGTGGTGTGCCAGTAAGGACACTGGTCCCCAAAGGGGGTGGATTGGAGGGTCCCACATCGATGGGAGAAGGGAACGAGTGCCAGCAAGAACGCTCGGTGGATTGTGAGATCCCACATTGGTTGGGAGGAGAACGAAACATTCCTTATAAGAATGTAAAAACTTCTCCCTAGCAGACGCGTTTTAAAAACCTTGAAAGGAATTTCGAAAGAGAACACTATCTTTCCGATTAGATGAATTAAACGTCTTATATTTTTGTTTTCGGTTTCAGAATCCAAAACGAAGAGCTGGATCATTCATTCCTTTTGGAGCAGGGATGAGGCTATGCCCTGGAATTGATCTTTCCAAGCTTGAAATTGCCATTTTTCTTCACTATTTCATCCATGGTGGCTTCAGGTGTTCTTCAAAGCAGTGTTATTGTTCTTCATTTATGTAAAAATTAAACCAAAAAAATCATTAAAAACTTGATTTTTGTGTTGTTCTTGTGCAGACTTGAGAGAGTAAATCCAAATTGCCCAGAGAATTATCTGCCATTGCCAAGGCCTACAGACAACTGCCTTGCAAGAGTTGTAAGAGACTCATAAACGTTGAAATCAAAAGAGATCATATATACATATATATATAACGTTTTATAAATAAATCATCTCAGTTTCATTCTAGAGATGAAAGCCTTGTTAATTCTACTACAACTTATAGAATTTTCATGCAAAAGTTACATGAAATCGAGCCCGGTTTGATCGAATGAGGCAAGTCTAAGGAATAGCTTAGATCGAGTGATTGGTGGATCTAGAACTTTATATACCAAGGAATATACGTTCATATTAGCTTAAACCATAAGTGTAGTTAGTCTCTGAAATTTTAGATTGGTATATTATCGTACCTAAGCTTTTAAAAGTTTACGTATTACGTTTTTGAGCTTTTAAATTTATACTTGTTAAATCTTATTTTCGAGAAAGATATTATATGCGCTGCTTCTGCCTAATGAGGCAAGAAATTGTTTTGCTACCCTGACCCTATCGTGGATTCGTTTTTTGGTGAGATTTTTTAACTTGTGGGCTAAACGGAGTCGAGTGCGACTTTTCTAAGAACAACGAAAACTATTCTGTCACTAATAAATTTTAAAGTTGGGTGATGTGATAGATGGCCAAATTTAAATATATATTTAATAAATGGTCAAACAACACAAAAGATTGTAATAACCAAAAACTAAAAAGAAAAAGAAAACAAAAGTTGTCGGTTGAGATGTCTTTAGTTTTCTAAGGTACAACAATTGTTTCCTCTTATCTCACTCGCGAGTTGAAATTGGTTGAAGAATTACGGCTCCAACTCGGATTTTTGACTAATCCAACTTGCAGATCATTTTCTACTGTTTTAACTCTTTAGAAGCATTTAATGTTAGTAGGCCTATATTTTAGCTAGTTTAACGTTCATTCGAAATCCAATCGAGTTCATTTAGCGATTGAAAATTGAAGTCGAGAGAGAAAAAAACAAATATCTTTTATGCGAAGAAATCTCTGTGAGATATTTACCTATAGCTTGATTATTATTATTATTTTTTCAAACTAAATCATGTTGAATAAGAATCTACAATGCACGTAGAAGACTTGATGTAGAGGCTAAACTAAAGAACTATTAGAATTTTATGTGTGAACAATGTTTGATGTAACGACCCTACCTTTTCTTTTAAACTAAGACCACTACTTTTTGAATGTCGTGATTACTATGTGTGAAAGACCAGTTGAATTGGCTATATGAACGTGGGATTGAGAATGGGCCATTGGGGCAGGTTCGCTGATGGAACGAGCTTTGTGTAGCTTCGTGCGATGAGTTGTATGTTGATGGGTTCTTCGGTAGGTGTGGACTTGCTTAGGTTCGGGAGGTCTAGATTGATTTGAAGCTGAGGTCACCTTGAGGTTCGGTTTCAAACTTGAGGCTCGGGTTCGAGGCATATTCCGAAGCTACTTCTTCAATTTTTCTTGCAATTTCTCCTCCTTCCTCCTTATTCTAGCCACTTTTTGATCACTTTTTCATTATGACACGGTGGTGGATTCGTGACAATAATTAAACGTAAGTACAACTGTACATGTTTTGAATCCGATTTGAATCTCTTAACATAATTTATGGTCAACTAACGATATATCTCATAATCACCTACCACTATTTGTTTATATAGATTTCATTCATGTTCATAAAGATGTGAGATCAACAAGGGAGACCATGTATGTTACTTGGCTAAAGTAAAAATGAGTTCGGTCACATATTGTATGATCCAGTGCATAGCCGGACATTAAAATGATAGATAAAATAAAGTTTGAACATGCAACAGCTCAAGTCCACTGCTAAAAGATATTGTTTGTTTTAATCCGTTACGTACTACCATCAGTCTCACGGTTTTAAGACGTGTCTACTAGGGAGAGGTTTCCACGCCCTTGTAAGGAATGATTTGTTTCCCTCTCCAACCAACGTGGGATCTCATAGTGATTGAAGAGAAGAACAAAACATTTCTTACAAGGGTGTGGAAACCTCTCTCTAGCATACGCGTTTTAAAACCGTGAGACTGATAGTGATAAGTAACGAGTTAAAGCAAACAATATCTGCTAGCGGTGGACTTGATCGGTTACAGGACACAATAATGATCTACAACCTTCTATCCAGATAGAAAACGAGGCTCAAAATGACCAATTCGATGATACAAACTTGAGGGGTCGATTTGTTAAAAGGGTTTAGAGATGGAAGGCTTATTAATGCAATAAAATTCAGCAAATTCAAGAACTAATAACTAAAAATATGGAATAGAAATACAAGTAATTGCAAGTGGGATAAACATTGAAGAACATGAATGTAGTTCAGATGCTTGGACACATTTCAACTCACAAGAAATAGCTTCTGATATGTCAATGATTCAAGCAGCTTGAAAAGGAATTAACTTAACCTCTTGTTACTCATCAGCTCTAGTGGGCTGCATCTTCTTCTTCACAATGCTTTGTATATTCCTTTGGACCAAACAAGGAATCCAATTCAGCTGGATTGCTTGGCTTCACTTTTATCATCCATCCCCCTTCATATGGACTTGAATTGATCTTCATTTCATGAACATGGAAGTAAACAAATCAATACTATACGAACTTTACACTAAAATCACAATTTTTTTGCACTTTTTTTTTGTCCGTTTTAGTCTGAGGATTGTTGGGAGTGATCATGGGTTTATAAATAAGGAATACATCTCCATTGGTATGAGGTCTTTTGGGAAAGCACAAAAACAAAACCACAAGAGCTTATGCTCAAAGTGAACAATATCATACCGTTGTGGAGGTTCGTGATTCTTAACAAGATATCAGAGCCATGCCCTTTACTTAGCCATGTCAATAAAAGAATCCTCAAATATTGAACAAAGAAATTGTGAGCCTCGAAGATGTAGTCAAAAGTGACTCAAGTGTCGAACAAAGTACAATAAAGGGTGTACTTTGTTCGAGGACTCCAAAAAAAAGGAGTCGAGCCTTGATTAAGAGGAGACTGTTTGTTCGGGGGCTCCATAGGCCTTAAGGGAGGCTTTATAGTGTACTTTGTTCGAGGAGAGGATTGTTGAGGATTGTTGGGAGGGAGTCCCACATTGGCTAATTTAGGGAATGATCCTGGGTTTATAAGTAAGAAATACATCTCCATTGGTATGAGACCTTTTGAAGAAACCCAAAAACAAAACCATGAGAACTTATGCTCAAAGTGGACAATATCATACCATTGTGGAGGTTCATGATTCCTAACATATAATTTTATGAACAACCAATCCCAATGTTGAATATCTAATTGCACAATAACAGACGTACAAAGACTAGATTAAATACCTTCGAAAAAAAGCATTTGAACCAAAATGAAACACGAGTATCTAAGAATAGAACCGATCAAATGCAGAGTCCAAAGAATTGGCAAAAAGAGTTGAGGATTTGGAATTACCAAACCAGGAGAATCCTTAAGCTGTGGGTTAACTTCAACAATTTCACCAGAGATTGGGGAGTTGATATCACTCGTTGCTTTCACACTTTCCACTGCTCCAAAGCTCTTACCTTGAGAAACTGAACCACCTGATTCTGGCAGATCCACAAACACCACTTCTCCTAGATGGTCCTGTGAAAATGCATCAAACAAAACGCTTCCAACCCATGTTTGAATATCAAGATAAATGCATAATTTCTAGAATGGATTAATATAAAAGTTAATAAAATAGAAGATGAATCAGTTTCCATGGGTGTGTAGCAGCAAAAGGAATTGTAACTATCAAGATTTCTTATCTAAACATCATCCCAAGTAATAATAAAACAGCTCAAGCCCACGTGAGTAGATATTGTCCTTTTTCGACTTTCTTTTTCGGGATTGCCCTTAAGGTTTTTAAAACGCGTTTGCTAGGGAGAGGTTTTCTTTCGTTCTCCTCCCCAACCGATTTGGGATCTCACAATCCACTCCCCTTCGGAGCCCAGCGGGAGAAGTTTCTACACCCTCATAAAAAATGCTTTGTTCTCCTCTCTAACTGATATGGGACCTCACAAATAAAATTTACCTACAATTATAAGCTTAGTTCCTATGTCATAATCTTTTAGGATTGTGTCTATTTAGTCCTTAAAAAGTTTCTAATAGGTCTCAAATTTTTTGTCCAACAACTAACTCATCTAACGATAACAAGATACGCTAGTTGTAAGAGCCCAAGTCCACCGCTAGCAGATATTGTTTTCTTTGGGTTTTCCCTTTTGGGTCTCCCCTCAAGGTTTTTAAAACGTGTCTGTTAGGGGAAGGTTTCCACACCCTTATAAAGAACGACTCGTTCTCCTCCCCAACCGATGTGGGACTGTAATTTTACAATTCACTCCCCTTCAGGGCCTAACGTCCTCGCTAACACTCGTTCCCTTCTCCAATCCACCCCCTTCGGAGCCCAGCGTCCTTGCTGGCACGCCGCCTCGTGACCGCCTCCACACCCTTATAAAGAATGTTTCGTTCTCCTCCTCAACTGATGTAAAATCTCACACAAATTGTGTATCATTCGAGTGGGTTCATTTCCAATGCAACCGTCATAGTAAAAACATATCATGTTAGCATTAAAATAGTGGAATTAACAACATAAACCTATTAGAAACAAAATTTAAAGGACGATCGTCATAAATAGATGTTTAATGACGAAAAAAGAAAAAGCACCTGAGCATGGTCAGTGATGCCAACGGTAGCAACCTCACCCTCATGCTTCACCCACTCATGAGAAGAAGCATACTTCAGTCCATCCAAAACTGCAAACCCGACCAACATGCTTTAAATTCAACTAAGAACAAACAAATCCCCTCTTTTATCATACCCAGATAACAAATTAAACATACTTAACAATCAAACAACACTACAGAACGGAAACGAGATCCAACAGCAAAAAAAACAAAATCCAAATTCATAGAGGCATTTCCACAAACAGTTTGTAGGCAAAGGAGGAAAGAGCAAAAATTACCGGTGGAAAAGCATCTGGAGAGGGAGAATGGAGAAGAGAGATGGGTTTTAGATGCAGATGAAAGTCTGAGTGCATTGGCGGTAGAAGAAGCCCACATTCTAAGCGCCATAGTTTTCTTGTTCAATTTGCTCTGTTTTCTTCTTCTTGCTCCTCTGTTTTGCTCTGCCTCTGCTACCAGTAAAGATTAAAAGACGATGACATTGCTTTATCTTCGATGGATGGTGGGCAGTGACTGCCTCATCTAAAAACTGCTTTTTGCTCCTTTTTTCTTTTTTCTTCCATATCATCATCTGAAGAGTTGTGGCCTGATAATGACCCGCTGGTAATCCTAGCTATACTAAAGTTGAGCCTATTGTAAAATTGTATAATTTCAATCATTAATTTTGAATTTTTATTTTCTTAAAGCAATTTACTAAGTATAAAAAATATCAACAAAATATAACTATATAAATAACATTAACTTATTTAAAAACAATAAAATGCTTCTTTGGCGAAACTTACCCGAGTGAAAATTGTTAAAATATCATTACTCCGAGGGTTGAGCCCAATAATTGTATGAGCTCACTAAATATTTATTTTAGTAAAATAATTTAGGTATTTTAAAATAAAAATATCTAGATATTTTATGAATTTTTTTTAAATATTCTAGTAATAGATTCTCAAGCGGGTATAAATAACCCTCCACCCTATCCATGTTTTCATTTACCAAGAAATACAAAGCACTAGTACATAGTGTCTTGTAATCTCTTTGATTTGTGTTAATAAATAGTGTGAGCGTTTTCTACAAAGAGTTGTCTTCAACAATCTGGTATCAGATTGACGTTAGTGTAAATTGTATGATCTTATAGAATTCTTAGCATGCTCTATGGTTGACATATTAAGAAAGGTCACGAGGATGTAAAAAAAATGAGACATCAAACTTGTCCTCCCAATCAAAGAAGACTAGAGGCATGTCTAGAAAGAAGGTGAGAAGACAAAAGAGTAAGCTACACGATGAAGAAGTACCTGCACAAAGAGAGAATTGGGACAAATTGCATGGAGTGGAATTAAAATTTCTTATGAAAAATATGGAGTTGGTTAGGGACCGAGCAACACTGACACTACAGACCAACACGCAAATATTCTCGCCAAACACTTAGCAAGGGTAAAGTTTTGTAAATATGTTGGAATTGTTTGTAGTCAAGAATCTAAAGCAAAGTAAAACTTATCAATGTGAGTCATTAATCTTGACTCGATAAAAATAGCTATTAACTTTCTCATTTCACACCTTGGAACGCACCGTTCTTATAGAGAGAGACGCTTTCACATCTTCTTAACCTGAAATGGCAAATGGCTGGGGAGAGGAAAGGTTCCTTTTTTTAGGGTACCCCCGAGAACAGATCCAGTGGAGACGAGGTGGGGCCTGTAGCTCAAAGGATTAGAGCACGTGGCTACGAACTACGGTGTCGGGGGTTCGAATCCCTCCTCGCCCACAACCGGCCAAAAAGGGAAGGACTTTTCCCTCTGGGGGTAGGAAAATCATGATCGGGATAGCGGACCCAAAGGTATAGAACTTGGGTGTGGGTCTTTTGTCGAAATGGAATGACCTTTTCTTTTTATTTTTTCTTTTTCGAATAAGGTTAAGAAATAGTCTGTGATTTATTTAGGAGAATTGTCGGTCGTTTTAATTCGAGAGAAAGTTTAGGAAATTTATTTATGTTTTTTTTGTACGTAAATACTGTCAAATGTATGTTTTATTCGCAACAACAACGAAAAATAAAAAGCACAACGTGTTTAAAGTGTATTTATTTCAAAAGATATCTCCCCTCGGTTCTTTTTTTTTTTTTGGTGGAGTACCATATTTATACATGGTCTCAAACTCAGCTATGCGAGGGCCACCCATGTCAGTCCCCAAGAACATAAGTGAAATTACTTTAAAAAAGAGACTTCCAATCTCACCAAACAACTCAATGGCCTCTTTCTTGGTGCTCCATTCCTCCAAGCCTTTTGCCATTATTTGATCAATGAAGTCCACACAATGAGACAATACCTTGTAGCCATTTAGGGAGTCTAAGTGGAACTTGACAACGAGATAGCAATTGGTATGTATGACAACGAGATAGCAATTGGTATGTAATGATCTCGGTGGTACTTGATTTAGATAGTCCACATAATGATCTTGACAACGAGAAGAAGTAGACGTGTTTTATATTAGCGGGTTCGATCCAATTGAACCAGTTTTGTCTATTTAGCACGGTTCGATCTCATTTTCTTCATTTTTTTTAGCTGATTTCGTATGTGCTAATCTATTCTCTTATTTTATGACTTATTTAAGAGGTTTGAAAGAATTTAGATCAAAATATAGGCTAATTTCGTTAGAAAATGAATCTTTGAATGAGGCAAAGTAGTTTTTTGAAATTTTCTTTCGAACTAAACCTATAGATGAAACACGATTAAGAGATGTTATGTTTGAAGTATGATTGAATTGATATATCGTATGTAGCTATTTGGATCAGTTAAGCATCACTAAAATATAAACACATTTATGAATTATTATTGAATCTATATCTAATATAAAATCAGATTGAGTTTAGATATTTAAGCTTATCTAGGTGGGTTAAGCTTAAATATGAATTTATGAACTTATTTGGGGAGTCCAATGTATATTGTTATGAGTTTATGAGTTTAAATTAGGATTAGGTTGCCTATTAAATACCTATTATTGAGTACCTATTATATATCGGTCGATTGCATATGTGTGGACGGGTAAAGAGTTAATCAAATTATCTTGGAATGATGAGATATTCTTAAAAAGATTGATGAAGAAAGTTGTGCAAAGGAAATAAGGATGTTTACAAGTTGTGGGGCTATACGAGTTTCTCCCTAGTGAGCTCCTAGCCTCCCATCGTAATTACAAATCCTTCATTGATAAGTTACGTGTCCTAAAAAGTGGTGAAGTAGCGTTTCTATCGTGAATATGTGATTTTCATTTGTTTTAAACATGTGTTTTTAGAGGGATGCCATTCGATGGCAATAGGACTAGCTTGCAGTAGGAAATACAGTATACAACTAGCTTGCCGTCTTCACTTCTTTTGTACAAAAGATCGTAGTTGATTGTATCTTTGACATATCTCAGGATATGTCTAGCCGCATCCAAATTAGGTTGCTTCAGACTTTTCACGTTCGGACTCATGATTCTAATTGCATTCTTAAATTCTTTCTATTTGTTCAGGTAGATCTTCTAGTCCAACTGTGTAAGAAAACATTTTTCACATCCATCTGCCATAATTTCTAATCTTTACTTACCGAAGTACTAGCGGGACTCGTATGGTAGTGATCTTTGCCACTAAACATAAGTTTTATCACAGTTTAGTTCATATTGTTGAGACTCATTGAGCTACAATTCGAGCCATGTATCTCTCGATTGATTCATTTGAGACACGCTTTATTTTGTAAACCCACTCTCAAAAGATGAGTTTGACATCTCCTAGTCTCAACACTAGTTTTCAAGTTTGATTTTGCTTCAAGGCTCTAAATTGTTCCTCTATTGTCTTTTGCAAAGCTATATTTTGTGATGCTTCTTCATACCTCTTTGACTCTTTAAATTGGCCGAACAATGTAAAAAAAAAGATTAATAGTAAAAGAGTCCCATCTCTTCACTAACGTCTCTCTTCCCTAAAATACACGAGCCAAAGATTTTTGAAAAGAAAGAAAAAAAAAAAAAAAAAAAAAAACAAAACAAAAATGGGAGATTTAAGAAAAATGAAGATGGTCTTTAAGCATAATGTCTCAGTTTGTTACATTAAGTTATATTTTAGATTTTAGGTTTCTTTTATCCTAATTTCATTACAATTATTTGGCGTTGAGTTATTTATAAGTGGGAGGTGTTAGATGACTCTCCAGAATGGTATGATATTGTCCACTTTGAGTATAAACTCTCATAGCTTTGCTTTAGACTTCCTAAGATGCC
Organism: Cucurbita maxima; assembly: GCF_002738345.1. Taxonomy (NCBI): domain Eukaryota; kingdom Viridiplantae; phylum Streptophyta; class Magnoliopsida; order Cucurbitales; family Cucurbitaceae; genus Cucurbita; species Cucurbita maxima. The sequence goes on from NW_019272062.1 coordinate 469,849, forward strand.
TCACCCCAATCGAGATAGTATTCTTTGATTATAAACTAATGATCATTCCCTAAATTAGCCAATCTAGAACTTTCATCCAACACCTCCCCTCGAACAAAGTACACCTCCCCTTAATTGAGGTTCAACTCATTTTCTTTTGGAGTCTTAGTCATTTTTTACTATGCCTTTGAGGAGCCTTGACTCATTTTTTTTTCTTTTGGAGTCATTTGTTCGACATTTGAGAATTTTATTAACATGGCTAAGTTTAGGGCATAACTCTGGTACCATGTTAAATGAACACGACTCATTCAACCGGAGGAAATCACTTCATATTTTTTAATTAAAGTTTTACTATCAAACACTTTTATAAACATGGACTTAGACCATGAGGATCCTACAAGAAATATACTATATAATTGCTTTTCTTTATAGCAATTTAAAGAAAATGCTATTAGAAAAGAGGGAAAAAAAAAAAAAAAAAAAAAAAGAAAGAAGAAAGTAATCACAATAAAAACATGGAATTGACTTTGAATGAGGCAACTAAGTGAATAAGAAGTCTTCATATAAGTGAGAATGAATTTGGAGTTAGATAGAAATTTGGCTAAGGCCAACCAAGTAAGTAACATTTATTGACTCGATAGGAAGACTTGTTTTATATATGACGACACGTGCTCAATGGTCCTTGCACGCATTTATGCTTTATGAATATGATGACATGATTATGTTATAAGATAATGTGATGATGTTATATGATGATTTGATGACGTTATATGATAATGTGATGATGTTATATGATGATGTGATGATGTTATGTGATGATGTAAGACGTATGATGATGAAACACTTCATATTAAGATGATGTACATGTATTAAATTTCATGACACATTATAACCAATATTTTTATAGGACATAACTCTAATTAATGTTAATGATGATGAACGTATAAAAACCAATGCATATATGTTACTTAGAGTAATAACATGAATAGACGATGTTGTCGAAACTATCTAATGTGGGGCTTATTTTTACTAAATGATTTACGGAAGAAATCTATAGTTAAGTTTGAATTTAGAGATTATATTGAGATTTCTACTTCTATGTTTTAGCTCAAATTAATTTTTTTTTGAAATGTTTGATATATTTTATTGTTAATTTGTGAATTTAGAACCATTTTTAATTTAGTAGAGATTTATGAAGTTCATAAAACGCTATTTTTGTAGGAAATTTAGAACACTCACTTTTTTCGTGATCATTTTTTTCCAAATCAAAATTTATTGAAATTCAGTTTACTTCACAATTTTATTAAGGCGTTATATCCATATAAAGGTAATCGGATGGATCATACAAGACAATTACTCATTAAACTCGATCTTAAGGAGAACGCTAATTCCTCGAGTTCATAACTCGAGCAGTAGTATTCACTATGGGAGCTTGGTAATTGTGCAAAGGCATTTGTCTACGAGCTTGGGGGCAGTTCCATTCTACAATAACACAAGCAAAACAATTCTATCACTTATGCATTTTTTATTTTGATTAAACAGTAAAAAGATAGATTTGGATGGGTATTTACTTGTAATTGAGGATAAAATGATGAAGTAAAATTGTAATCTCAAGCTTGGTAAGCTCACTTCGAGGACTGGACAAAATCTAGTTCCGATTCCAAAAGGGATGAATGTTCCCGGCTTTGATGAATAATTCTGCTTATGAACACCACTCACATTAATATCTTTATGATAAACATCTTTGTTAGATGAACACGACTCTCCACAATAGTATGATATTGTCCACTTTGAGCATAAGCTCTCATGACCTCATACCAATAGAGATAATATTCATCGATTATAAACCTATGATCATTCCCTAAATTACACCTCCCTTTAATCGAGACTCGACTCCTTTTCTTTTGGAGTCCTTTGTTCGACATTTGAGGATTCTATTGACATGACTAAGTTTAAGAGATGACTCTGATACTATGTTAGATGAATACAACTCTCCACAATGACATGATATTGTCCACTTTGAGCATAAGCTCTCATGCCTTTGTTTTGAGCTTCCCCAAAATGCTTCGTACCAATAGAGATAGTATTCTTTGATCATTTACTAAATTAGCCGACGTGGAACTTTCATCCAACAATCCTAATGAATTGATGAAATGATTGGGATCATAAATCATACCTCCCATCTCAAAGGATCAAACTCTTGTGGATTTGAATATAATTGAGGGTCCATATGAATAGCTCTTGTCCAAATTAGTACGTTCCATCCCTTTGGTATGGTGTAGTCTAAAACAAATACGAAAAGATCAACAAAGAAATTATAAATGTCATGTAATTATATATCAAACATTAATAGAATAACTAACCATTGATGTTTACATCTTTTTTTGCTTTGCGGAAACTTGCAACGACGATGGTGTTTCTTCTCAATAGCTCGTTAATAAACTGAAACGATAAATTAATCAAACTCAAACTTTATATTCTCTATTTTATCTCTAATGTCGATGAAATGAGATACCGGAATAAAGGAAGGATGCATGAATGAACCGATACTATATTTGAATGAGAATGATCCAGATGATAGAATGACTATGAAAAACTTAAAAAAAATGGAAAGTTAATATCTTTGAGCAATTATAAATTTACTTTCTTTTTTGGTGACCCAATCATAGAAACTTTGAGTAATTATGTGAGTGAGAATAAAACATGATGAAAGAATTCGTGTTGATCTATTGGGATAGTTTTCACTTTTAGAAACAAGAAGTAAGTAATGTGACCATATTGCAGGAAAATGTCAAGGCACACCGGTATAAAAAAATGATTATGAATCTTGGGCATGAGGTGTTACTTGAAATGTGATGACTGACTTTAAGTTCTTGTTAAAATGTGTTCATTAACCTAATTTAATCTGCTTGGTAGAAGATTTTTTTAGTAGGAGGTAACACTCCTAAGCCCTAGATTTAGAATCTAGATTCGACACACAGCCTCGACATTTTCCTACAACCTAGTTAGAACACTTTCGACGTCTCGAACGACTTGTGTGAGCGAAAAATGTCCTTCAAAACTGATCCAGGTTCTTGTAGCTCGTTTTGTTTTCACTGGTTTACTTTCTACGATTTTTTTTACTTTTTTAGAAAAAAGACGTACCTTCATAAGAAATTTCATCGGCTTCATTTCTTGAAAAGTTAATCCCTTTTGAGTTGATGGTGAGCTAACCTTAGCGAAAGACATGAGTTTAAGAGATGTGTACGAGAGCCCACATAGCAGCAATAGATGGGGTATGATGGCCAGCATACAGCAATCCAAGAAGCAAGTCTATAATGGCATTGTTATCATATAATTTCATCCCATTCTCATCCCTTGCCATAATCAATCTGTCCATTTGGCTCTCCACTTCTCTTTCTTCCTTTTCTAGGGCTCTTCTTTTCTCCTCTATCACACATTCTAGAATATTTTCTATCTTTTTTCTTGCCTGCCAAATATGTTGCATTCAAAATAACATTTAATATCTTCCCATCACATCCATTAGCATAAGTAAATAAATAATGCACCAAAAAACGTATTCAAATGAAGTAATTCTTGGACGGAAGACGGAAGCATATGTAAGATCGATCACACTTATATATACAAACAGAAATTAAACGAAAAGACACAAAGATTTACGTGGTTCAAAGAGAAGAGATTTTTCTAGATCCACGAGTAGCAACCAATCTTAATAATCAAAATGTTTACAAAAGGTATATCTCGCACACAAAGTATCTCAATAAAGTTCTTCTCAAATGTCACTCAACAAATATAAAATGACACTCAAACTCAATATATCTCAATCATCCTAAAAAACCCTTTAGATAGGCATAGAAGTATTGATATCAAAATAAAAGATCAACTAAAAGGATTATGAACCAAGTAAATGAGAGGTGATTCAAATAAATGAGCTATGAACTAAAAGGTTAAGAAACAAATTAATAAGAGATAAACCAAACAAATGAGAGTTATAACCAAATAAATGAGAGCTATAAACCAAATAAATGTCAATACATATATACACTGGAGATGCATGAACTTATGATAACGGTACTTTCAGTGCACGATGAAAAGTGAGTCCAGGCAAATCATAAGGAAGAATGGACAAGATTGCAGGACCCAAATCTTTATATAATGTCTCAAGCTCAGCCATGCGAGATGCTCCAATGTCAGTCCCCAAGAAAATACGTGAAATTACTTTAAAAAAGAGGCTTCCAATCTCACCCAACAACTCAATGGGCTCTTTCATGCTGCTCCATTCCTCCAAGCCTTTTGCCATTACTTGATCAATGAAGTCCACATAATGAGACAATACCTCATAGCCATTCATGGGAGCTGCCATGATTCTATATGCAGATTTGTGATTAGCCCTTGTGAAAAAACCATTTACTTCTAATATCTTCACCGACTTTGGATAATTTGATTTGAAGATTTCATCATCTAAGTATATGGGTCGACATATCTCTGGATCTGTTACGATGATTGTTGGCCTTCCATAGAGGTGACTTTTATACATCCCGGCTCTTCCATTCCTGTGCAAGAATGTAATAATCTTTTATAAATGAGATCTCGTTTCAATTGGAGAGGGGAACCAAACACCCTATTAAGTGTGTAGAAATTTCTTTCTAGCATACGCGTTTTAAAAATCGTGAGGTTTTACCAGACGGTGTGCCAGCGACGACGTTGGCTTCTAGGAGGGTAGATTGTGAGGTTTTAAAAATCATGAGGTTGATACCGAACGGTGTGTCAATGAGGACGTTGGCCCCTAAGGGGGTAGATTGTGAGATCTCACATTGGTAGGAGAGGGAAACGAAAAAAGGAACCATTCCTTAAAAGGGTGTAAAAATCTCTCCTTAGTAGACGCGTTTTGAATATTGTGAAGTTGATGGGATGAAGGGAACCGAAACTATCCCAAAGATAATGTAACACGCAAAAACAAACAATATCTACTAACAGTGGACTTAAGTTATTACAATAATTCTCGATTTCATCAAACTTATTAAAAATGATTAATTAGGTGTTTGTAAGAAACAAATAGTAATTTGTCGAAAAAAAAAAAGATCTCATAATCCACTTCAAAAATAAATTCTTTTCTTTTGATCATTTCCGCTGTGTCATGCCTCAGAGAATGAAGGTAATGCTTGCCTAGCAAATTCATGTACATATACATGAATCATGAATTTATAAGTAATGGACATATACTTTTTATCAACATAATAAGTTGAGTCCGTTTAGGTCTCACAAGTAAGGAGGGTCATAATCATATTTGTATGTTTGAATTTTTGGATCCAACAACCATTTTCAAAACTTAATTTTTTCTAGGTAAGGACAAGGTCAAAGACGTTTTTGGTGGTAGTTGACCTTTTTATTTTTATTTTTAGATTTTAGTCCGGTTATTTGACCATAAGATTTTAAATGTTTTGATAAATACTAAAACTTTTATGATGTTTAAAGCATATCATTTATCATTTTAAGATTTCTTTCTAGAATTCCAAACATATATCTAAGGGGTTTTAAAACGTTTAAGCTTTCAGATACTTCTATTCAAATTAGTTTTGAGAAGTCTTTCATGATATGCACATAATAACGAACATATAAACCCCTAAAACACATCCAATAATAACACAAACATTAATCGTTTCCATTGTCCATAGCTTTGTGCTATGAACATATCTCCAAAGCCACACTAGCGAGTCTTTTATAGTGTCAACTAATGCCATCAACTCATTCATTATGGTATGAATATTGCATAAATTATTAATGACATTACTAAGTGGGAGTGGGTAAGAGCTACACCTTTCACCTTTTCAGCATTTAATAAGAAAACGAAATATTTTGTGCAATTTAAAACCACAAACAAAATCAATTATAGTATTGTTCAAAATTATTTACAAAAGAGGAATAGGGTTTGGAATACATGATATCCCCAACATTAGCTTGCATCGTACATGGTCATGTTACTTACTCTTTCACTTTTTAAGAGTGAAGATTTTTTTAGTAGGAGATAACTCTCCTAAACCTTAGATTTAGAATCCAACTTAGTCTCGACATCTTACTTATCTTGAATGATTGAACCCACGTTCTTTTAGCATGTTTTATTTTCACTCATTTACTTTATAAACCAAATTAAAAAATAAATAAATAAATAAATCTTCAAAGATATTTCATTTGCTTGATTTTTTGAAAAGTTAATTCTTTTAGAGCAGATGATCTTTATTTTATAGTCAGACTCTTGCTCTTTCGATAAAATGAAACTCAAACTAATCAGAAAAGGAATTAAAAGTGCCTTTTTTTTTTCTTTTGAGAAAATGAGTTAACCTTAACCTTGCGAAAGACATGAGGTTTGTCAGAGATGTGTATAAGAGCCCACATTTGAACGATAATGAGGTTAACCGAGAAGGTTTTGTGTCTATGATTTCTTTCCCTTTAATTTTACTACGAAAAAATGTGATTGATTTTACTTATGCTTATTGTCTGCTCAACAACTCTCAATGTAAACATATGTATAAAATGATCTTTGTCAAGGTTAGTTTGACCCAAAACTTCGAATATTGTGTGAAAGATAACTCGATGGCTAGAATGTGAATGTAGCATTTAGATTGAAATTTCTAACATGATTTAACTTGAGATTAACGGAGCAATAGCAAGAACAAAGAACATAGGGTAGTTAACAATTTTATCCAAACAGTGATTGACGAAGCTAGTAGCTTGGCTAGTTAACCCTTTTCTGATATCATATCTTGCAATAAGCCAAGAAAGGGATTAAGCCTTAGATACTAAATACCACTGCGTAGGCTAAGCTAGCTACTCAAGTCTGTGAATAACATCATCCTTTACATGGAGCCAAAGTTTATGGTTACCTACTAGGTAAAGGATGCAGTGGAAGCCTAGAAGTAGGTTGCTTACTAGGTATATTCATATACTCAACTCTTTCTACATTTTCGTTTTTCAAGTGCATGATGTTGTTGGTCGAGGTGAAGGGGTGCTCGAGAGCTCAGTAGCTATAAAGGGGTGTCGACTCAGAGCATTTGTCTTGCCCGTATATTTTTGTAGTCTATGATATCGTATATAACTTTTTTACCCTGATTTTGTTCTCTCTTTTATGAATAAACTGAGCATTTTTTATATGTATACGTTATTACATTGATTTTTGGAAACGTTGTTGATATTGTGCGCCAAATGCTACAACTACAAATCTATGAAACCGTTTGTTGTAGCGAAAGCGGAACGAATGTACTCACAACCACAGTGAACGAAATTAAACAAAGAGATACCAAGATATTTATGTGGTTCGAAGAGAAGAAATTCCCTTACATCCACGGGTAGTAACCAATCACTGATAATCAAAGTGTTACAAGTGAATACCTCACTTTTACACTACAAAGCTCTCACCAAAATGTCACTCAAGAATACAAAGTGACACACAAAACTCAATCAAACTTGGATATCAAATTTCGATACATCATCAACCTCATAGACAAACCCATTATATTGAGACAATTGTTTGAATTATCAAACTTATGGAATTAAATAAGGATTAATATTAAAATAGTTACAAAATTAATGACCAAATTAATAATATTCTTATTTAATCCATGGTTATAAATGAAAGAGAGTTAATAACTAAATTAAACAATTTACAACAATCTTACCTTCTCATAAGTAAATAATTGATTTGGTTCCCACTACCTCAAGCCTCATTACTTATACCAAAAAGAATTTTCTTTTTCTTCATAAACCCATTTATAACCAATTTTCTTTTTACCTCTTAGAAGCAGTACCAAATTCCAAGTTTGATTTTGAATAACATCTTGGTAACTATTGGAAACTTCATCGATCATAGGGAAAACATATGCTATCGTATCATCAAACCTTGCAGGTTTTCGAATTTTCCTTAGTGGTCTTTTCATGGCGATGGACTTAGGTTCCTCCAATCTTTCATTTACGAGGCTTTGCTCCACCTACTCTAAGACATTAGAGTTATTGTCTACCCAATCAATAGGTTTTTCAGTAGGAGCAACCACATCGAGAGAGAACACCACTTTCTCCACTTGCTTTGATACCTCGTCATTATTTTCAATTTTCTGTAAAAATATTTCAGACTCATCGAAAGTCACATTTCGAATATTGACAATCTCACTTGTTTCTGGACACCATAACCTATAACCCTTCATGCCTTTATTAAAGCCCATAAACTTGGCTTTTTTTGGTTCTAGGATCGAGGTTTGAGTTGTCACATGCAAATTATCATAATCTCTAACAAGAACACCTGATCATACCTCAAGCGAAGCTTTTCCACCATTTGCAGAAACAGGTAATCGATTCACCAAGTGAACTGCGTAAATGAGAGTCTCAGCCCAAAATGTCTTACTCAATCCTGCTTGAGACAATATGCATTGAACCTTCTCTATCAATGTCTGGTTCATTTTATCAGCAACTCCATTTTGTTGTGGCTTACCAGGAACAGTCAAGTGTCGAACGATCCCTTCATCTCGACATACTTTAAGGAATGGATCATAAGTATATTCTCCACCATTGTCTGATCTCAGTTTTTTGGTTTTCTTGTTTGTCTGATTCTCTACCATTTTCTTCCACTCTAGGAAGATTTAGAGAACCTCGTTTTTGTGCCTCATGAGATACATCCAAACTCTATTCCCAGTAGTCATCAATAAAGGTGACAAACCACCCCTTTCCTTCCAATGAGACATTCTTTGTGAGACGCCATACATCAGTGTGAACATAATTCAAGATGCCCTTTGTTTGGTGTATGGCGATACCAAACTTCACATTTTTTTTGTTTACCAAATATACAAGGTTCACAAAAATCAATTGGACCAGTTGTGGCACCTTGTCTGGAGCGCCTTCTCACCAGCATGCCCGAGTCACATGTGCCATAATTTTGATATGTCTTGTTCTTTCAAACTTGCCACAGTAGCATGCTCAATTATTGTGGTTCCATTGAGATAGTATATGGTACCTCTTCTAGTCCCTTTAATTGCCACCAAAGTTTCACGACCTACTTTCAAATTCCCTCATTCCAAAATGATACGATAACCACTCGTATCCAAAACGCCAAGGAAAATCAAATTTTTCTTCAAATCAGGGACATACCTCACATCATTGAGGTTTCGTACACCGCATCAAGCATCTTGATTTGTACTGAGTCGATTCCCATCATCTTGCAAGTACTATCATTGCCCATATAGACAACTCCATTAAACTCTTTGAAGTCCAAAAACATCTCTCTATTGGGAAGCATGATAGGAGCACCCAGAATCAAGAATCCATTCATTGATTTGACTAACTGGTAAGGAGATCGTCAACGTATTATCTGTATCAATGTTGTCATCTTTAACCACATTGGACTTCGACCCATTCTCTTTTAAGATCGGACAATCTTTCTTCCAATGGCCTTTCTGTCAACAATATGCACACTCATTTTTATCAAGGTTTCTCCAATTTTCATATCTACCTCTCGACTCTGATCGGAACTTTCACGTTCTCTCTTTTTCCAAGTAGAAGTCCTTCCACAAGCAGTGAGAACATTTGAGCTAGAATCTTGATATGCCTCCTTGTCCTTCTTTCCACCTCATTATTCATCAAGGCATTTGAAACATCTTCAAATTCAAGATCAATGATTCCATGTATCAGGGTGGTTACTAAAAACTCGTAGGATTCCGGCAAAGAATTCAATAACAACAACGCCTTATCTTCGTCATCAATTATAACATCCAGATTGAGCAAATCGGTGATGATTTTGTTAAAATCATCCAAATGCTCAACCATTGAGATACCTTTCTTATAATTAAAGTAGAAGAGTTTCTTCTTCAAATAGAGTTTATTTTCCACCTATTTCGCCTCAAGCTTGTCTCATAGTTCTTTTGCCATAGTCACCTTCATAAATGGATATTTATGATCCTTGCCAAGACAAGATTGAATAATTCCACAAGCTTGTCAATTTAATTTCCTCCATTCTTCTTCAGTCATGTCTTGAGGCATCTCCTCCTCAAGAGAAGTATCAAGGTCTTGCATGGCCAGCAAATCGCTAACTTCGCCTTGCCAAACACCAAAATTATTGGTTCCATCAAATTTCTCTACTTCAGGATTAGAACTCAAAATTCTCGATCGACGTCTTGATTTAATTCCAGATGACTCTATCATTTGTAATAAGTAATCTGGATGAAGGTAGAAAAACACAATTCTTGAAAATTGATTTTCAAGAAAATAAGCATGATTGTGAGCACCTCTAGTGGTTGATGAAGTCAAAACTTTCACAATACCCCAAATACCACAATAGGGCTCTAATACCACTTGTTGTGTGTCGTAATGCCACAACCTTCAAAAGCTACAACTATAAAACTATGATACCGATTGTTGTAGCGAAAGCGGAACAAATGTACTCACAAGCACAATGAACGGAATTACACAAAGAGACACTAAAATATTTACGTGGTTCGGAGAAAATAAATTCTCCTATATCCACGGGTAGCAACCAATCACTAATAATCAAAGTGTTACAAGTGAATACCTCACTCTTACACTACAAAAACTCACCAAAATGTCACTCAAGAATACAATGTGACACACAAAACTCAATTAAACTTCGATATCAAACCCATTATATAGGGACAATTGTTTGAATCATCAAACTTTTGGAATTAAATAAGGATTAAGATTAAAATGGTTACAAAATTAATAATCAAATTAATAATATTCTTATTTAATCAATTAAAGAGAGTTACTAACTAAATTAAATAAAAACTTACGATAATTTACAAAAAGTTGAATGGTTTAAAATCACGCAAAATTTTATAATAGTTTTTCTATGGTTTTTTCATACACCCATGTTGCCTTGCATAATCTATTTTTATTACTTATCTTGATATAAATTCTGGGATCTAGTTGGAATAAATGGTATGCTGACTCTTCTAGGAGAGTTGCATCCTTTCACATCCATGAATGGTCTTCCTTTACGAGAAGTCAATCTTTTTTATTTTATAACTAATTGGTCCGAGGGTCCTGAATTAGTTTATAAGTTTTCCTCCTCTAAATTAAAATATTCATTTTTTCATCCATTTGTTTATGATCTTTCATTTATATATTAAGTAGGTGGCTTATTAGGTAAGCATATCAATATATTGCTTACTGATGATGTATAAAATTATTCATTAAACTTTATCCCTAGACTGAGTGAATTATGGCAAGGTGACAACATAAATTCATTTGGGAATCACTTTTTGTTGTTTCGAAACTACAACCATCTCTGATCATGGGAGCTTGGTAATTGTGCAAAGGCAGTTGTCTACAAGTTTGGGGGCAGGCAAGTGAGTGATGCAGCATTTTGGATTGACACGTTCCATTCTACAACAACACAAACAAAACAATTCCATCACTTGTGCATTTTTATTTTGATTAAACAGTAAAAAAAAAAATAGACTTGGGAGGGTATTTACTTGTAATTGAGGATAAAGTGATGAAGTAAAATTGTAAGCTCAAGTTTGGTAAGCTCACTCCCCGGACAAAATCTAGTTCCCATTCCAAAAGGGATGAATGTTCCTGGTTTTGGTGAATGATTCTGCTTATGAACACCACCAACATTAATATCTTTGTGATAAACATGTTAATGAATTGATTGGATCATAAATCATACCTCCCATCTTGAAGGATCAAACTCTTTTGGATTTGAATATAATTGAGGATCCATATGAATAGCTCTTGTCCAAATCAGTACGGTCCATCCTTTTGGTATGGTGTAGTCTAAAACAATATAATAGAATAACTCACCATTGATGTTTATATCTGTTTTTGCTTCACGGAAACTTGCAACGGCGATGGTATTTCTTCTCAATAACTCGTTAATAAACTGAAACGATACATAAATCAAATTAACTTTATATTCTCTATTTTATTTCTAATATGGATGGAAGAAGGATACATGAATAAACTGATATCACATTTGAATGAGAGTAATCTTGAAGATAAAATGACTAAGAAAACTTAAAAGAATTTTTAGTAAATACCTATACTAACAAGATGCACTTTCATTTTGTGTGGCTCAATCATATGAACTTCAAAGTTAAGCGTGTTTTACTTGGAGTAATTATATGTTGGGTGATCTCTTGTGAATTTTCATTAGATGCATGTGAGTGAGAGCAAAACATGACGAAAAGACTTGTGTTGGTCTGTTGGGATAACTTTTACTCTTAGAAGCAAGAAATAAATAATGTGACCATGTTGCAAGGGATGTAGAAGAATGTCGAGGCACACAGGTATCGAAATAGGATTTCGAATTTTGGGTATGGGGCATTACATGGAATGAGATGTCTAACTTTAAGCTCTCGTTAAACTATGTTCATTAACCTAATATTTTTGCTTGGTGAAAGAATTTTTTAGTAAAAGGTAACCCACCTAGGCCTTAGATTTAGAATTTAAACTTGGGAGAGGGAAAAATATTCTTCAACACTAACTCAAGTTCTTATAGCATTTTTTTTTTCACTCGCTTGCTGAGAAAATTAAAGGAAAACAAAAAACATACCTTCATAAGATATTTCATTTGTTTGATTTCTTGAAAAGTTAATCCCTTTTGAGTTGATGGTCTTTGTTTTAGAATCGACTCTTGCTCTTCCTGTAGAATGTATCTCAAAACGATTACAAAAAGGAATTAAAAAGGAGTTAAAAGTTGTTTTTGAGAGAATGAGCTAACCTTGGCTTTGTGGAATACATGAGGTGTCTCAAAGATTTGCACAAGAGCCCACATAGCAGCATAAGCTGGGGTATGATGCCCACCATGTAGCAATCCAAGAAGCAAGTCTATAATGGCATTGTTATCATATAATTTCATCCCATTCTCATCCCTTGCCATAATCAATTTGTCCATCTGGCTCTCCACCTCTCTTTCTTGCTTTTCTAGGGCTCTTCGTTTCTCCTCTATCACACATTGCAGAATATTTTCTATCTTTTTTCTTGCCTGCCAATTGTTGTATACAAAATAACATTTAATATCCTCCAAGCACATCCATTAGCATAAGTAAATAAATAATGCAAAAAAAAGGTATTCAATAATAGTTGGACGGAAGACGGAAGCATATGTAAGATCGATCACACTTATATATACAAAAAAAAATTAAACGAAAAGACACAAAGATTTACGTCGTTCAAAGAGAAGAAATTTTTCTAGATCCACGAGTAGCAACCAATCTTAATAATCAAAATGTTTACAAAAGGTATGTCTCGCACACAAAGTATCTCAATAAAGTTCTTCTCAAATGTCACTCAACAAATATAAAATGACACTCAAACTCAATATATCTCAATCATCCTAAAAAACCCTTTAGAGAGGCATAGAAGTATTGATATCAAAATGAAAGATCAACTAAAAGGATTATGAACCAAGTAAATGAAAGGTGATTCAAATAAATGAGTTATGAACTAAGAGGTTAAGAAACAAATTAATAAGAGATAAACCAAACAAATGAGAGTTATAACCAAATAAATGAGAGCTATAAACCAAATAAATGTCAATACATATATACACAGGAGATGCATGAACTTATGATAACGGTACCTTCAGTGCGCGATGAAAAGTGAGTCCAGGCACATCATAAGGAAGAATGGACAAGATTGCAGGACCCAAATCTTTATATAATGTCTCAAGCTCAGCCATGCGAGATGCTCCAATGTCAGTCCCCAAGAAAATACGTGAAATTACTTTAAAAAAGAGGCTTCCAATCTCACCCAACAACTCAATGGGCTCTTTCTTGGTGCTCCATTTCTCCAAGCCTTTTGCCATTATTTGATCAATGAAGTCCACATAATGAGATAATACATTATAGCCATTTATGGGAGCTGCCATGATTCTATATGCACAGTTGTGATCCATCCTTGAGAAAAGGCCATTTACTTCTAATATCTTCACCGATTTTGGATAATTTGGCTGGAAGATTTCATCATCTAAGTAAATGCGTCGACATATTTCTGGATCTGTTACGATGATTGTTGGTTTTCCATAGAGATGACTTTTATACATCCCGACTCTTCCATTCCTGTGCAAGAATGCCCACAATTTTAATTTTCGAACTTTAGAGGAAAGGATTTATGACATAAATTATTGTTTTCAAGTTTTTTCCTTCTAATTTTCCAAGCTAAACATATCACGTGGTCTATAATCTTTTATAATTGGGAGATTCCACATCGGTTAGATAATTGAACGAAACATTCTTTGTAAGCGTGTGGAAACCTCTCCCTAACAGATGCGTTTTAAAAACTGTGAAGCTAAAGGCGATACATAACGGGGTCGGAGCGGATAATATCTACTAGCGATGAGTTTACACTATTACAAATGGTATCAGAGCTAGATATCGGGCAGTGTGTCAACGAGAACGCTAGACCCTCAAGGGAGGGAATGTTAGAACCCACATCGGTTGAAGAGGGGAAGGATGTTGGGTCCACAAGGGAGGGGTTGTAAGATCATACATCGATTGGAGAGGGGAAGGACTCTAGGTCTCTAAGGAAGGTGGATTGTGAGATCTCATATTGGTTTGATAGGGGAACGACACATTCTTTATAAATGTTGAAGAGGGGAATGATGCTGGGTCTCCAAGGGAGGGATTGTGAGATCCCACATCGGTTGGAGAGGGGAAGGAGGCTAGGTCCCCCAAGAAGGGTGAATTATGAGATCTCATATCGGTTGGAAAGGAGAACGAAACATTATTTATAAGTTTTGGAGAGGGTAAGAATGTTGGGTACCTATGGAGGATGGATTACGCAAGGAGAAAGGAGAGTAGATTGTTAGATCCATGCTAGTTTGAGAGGAGAACAAAGTATTAAGGGTCTGGAAACCCCTCCCTACATAACGGGTAAACACATACAATATCTACTAGTGGTGGACACCTCTTCTTATATAAGAGGCAAACACAGACAAGATCTACTGTAAAAAAAGAGGTCTCATTAAATTATTATTTATAAACACTTCTTAGATAATTGACCTACCACTTAAGAAATAATTTATTTTCTTTTGATCATTTCGGCTGCGTCATGCCTCGAGAGCATGAAGATAATCCCCACATACTTTTTATCAAAATAATAAGTGGAGCCCAATATCTAATTTTAGGTCTCATAATATCATATTTAAATATTTAAATTTTTCTACCCACCAACCTTTTCCAAATCTTAACTTTTTTGGGTAAGGGCAAACGGTAGCGATCATTAAATAGTTAGTCATGGTCTAGTATTTTATTTCTATTTTTAGATTTTAGATTATAGATTAGTGTGGATCCCTAGTTATGGGTTTCAAACCGTTTCCCTCATAATCAGAACAAGAAGTGAAGATAGAGTTGGTAGGGAAGGCCGCTAGCTGTTCTGTTAGCTGTAGCGCGCCTTCCCTCCTTCTCTCACTTCGGAAAGATTTAGCAGCATTTCCACGATATCGTGTTCTAAAACCACTTGTCTAGGGCGGTTTGAGAATTGGGGGGCCAACCTTTTAGCCTCTTCTTCCCGGATCGAAGCAATCGACAATAAGATCTTAATTTTTTCTAGTCTTCCAAACACAAATCTAAGGTGTTTTCAAAACGTGTCAGCTTTTAAATACCTCTGTTTAAATTAAATTTGAGAAGTCTTTCATGATATACATGTAATAACTATACACATGACCCGATAAAGAGAGATGAAGAAACATACCTGGAAAGAAGGTGATAAATGAAAGAGTCGGGATCACCTCCGACAGTAAATGCTTTGTAAAAGGAGAAGGATGAGCCAAGAAGAGGCCATCCCATATCACCAGGAGGAAGAGATTTGTAAGCCTTTCTTCCCAACTTAACCAAATACCATATTTCGTTGAGTTTCCTCACAAACATATAAACCCCTAAAACAAATCCAATAATAACACAAACATTAATCGTTTCCATTGTCTATAGCTTTGTGCTATGAATATATCTCCAAAGCCACACTAGCGAGTCTTTTATAGTGCCAACTTATGCCATCAACTCATTCATTATAGTATGAACATTGCTTAAATTATTAATAACATCACTTTTCATGGGAGTGGGTAGGAGCTTATACCTTAATTTGACTTCTTTTAACATTTATTAAAATTTATCTTAAAAAAAATAAATATTTTAAGTAATTTAAAACCGCTTGAATAACGAGATAGTGCTATTCAATGTTATTTATAAATGGAGAATAGGATTCAGGATGTTAGATGAAAGTGTTCCACATTGGTTAAGTTAGGGAATGTTCATGAGTTTATAATCTAAGAATATACTATCCATTGGTGTGAGGCCTTTTGGGGAAGCCCAAAGCAAAGCCATGAGAGCTTACACTCAAAGTGGACAATATCATACCATTGTGGAGAGTCGTGTTTATCTAACACAGAATACAAATTAAAATAATTACAAAGACTCCAAAATTTATAGATTTCAAGGCTTCTATAATGCTTCATACTTATCCTCTTACGATATGGTTAGGTTACCTGCTTCTCGCTTTTTAATAGTGACATTTAAGTCTTTCTTAATCATCTTATATGTAGGATAACTATCATTTAGATATAATCTTGGTTCATTCATGTACCTCTCATTTACTCGTGTCCACTAATTTTCGTTTTTGTTCATCCTCAAACCACATCTTACTGGGAGAGGTATCGCTCTAATACCATTTATAAACGTCCAATACTCAGAATTCAGATTAGGATTCGAAATTTGAATTCGGCACCTAACGGTCTCGGCATCCTCCTATATTGAGATCGCCAAACATAGAATTACTCCGAGTAAAGCACACATAACTATGGTGTTTCTATGTTTAAGCCACCGAAAAGAAAGGTGCATCTTGTTTCATTTTTTAAAGTCTTTTTTAGTATAGCTTTTTTTCGAATGTGGTCTCAATTCATTCATGTAACCCTCTCTTACTCGGGTGTTACAACTTCAACTCTCTAACGGGAGCAAAAAAGATAGAGACGAAAATAGACACAAAATTGAATCAATTAATTTTTAACTTAGTAATTAAGTGTTAGAAGAACTTGACAATTATGAATGTATGCTTCCAAATTAAACTTGAACTTAAAAGTTAAATTACAATTCTAAAAAGTTAAAGAAAGTCGATGTACCTTTCAATTCCCTAATAAAGATACTTCATAAGTTTGTGCGGAAATAAGCAAATTCTTCCTTAAACCAGTTGATCTCTCTCAATTTTTATCTCCAGCCCAATTCAATGGTCAAAAAGGTTGTGATAAGAAATTGATTGAGTTATCATGTTAGAAAGACGTATGGCTCACAAATAGGTTCTAACTTTTTAAAAAGTATTATTTAATAATGAAAAGATTTATAATGTGAATGATTAGAAACACGTGCGTACATGGATTAAGTTGGGTTCAATTAAAAGTCTTTTAGATCAACCTAAAATGTCAGGTAATGATGAATTGATTACGAGAGTTGTAACGATTCTAGATTTCTAATTACCTAGAGTTGCTACCGTCATCATAACGTAATCATTTTGTGCGGAAATAAGCATTTTAATTTTATCATAAAACATAAATGTCATCTTAAAACACTACCATGATCTTACATATTTGAAAACATCCTTAAAACGACACAACAAAATATTAAATGAAATAAATAAGCGTTAAAATTAAAAACATCATATTTTAACCTAAGTCTAAGAAAATAAGTACAACTACCTTATAACCCTATACATGTGTCATGCTCTCAATTTGCGATGTATTCATAAGCCATACAAGGATGTCTTGCCTTTACCTAAAATAGAAGTGGCAGGTACCTTGATTATTTTTAGAAATAACCAGTAACTCGTCTAGATTTTTACTAAGCATGTTTCTCAATTCTCTTGTTCTATGGGTAATTTTGTAGTCTCATCATGTACATGTCAGTAATAATCACCAAAGTTGTTCATTCTGGGTTCTATTTACATATTCTAACCACTTAAGATCAATCATGCTCGCATGCTAACTTGTCCTAACGATCCTATAAGTATTACTTCCTTAAAATTCAGGTGGTTACTTATTGGAGTGAAGCGTGCCCTTCAAAACTTGCTTTACTATTACTTGGGAGTCCTAAATCTCTTGAAAGCTCGTTGGTAGATCCTGAATCAAGTTAAATTCGGGTCAGTATTAAAACCGGAATGAAAACAGTCAAACGAGAGTCAAATCGGGACAAAAAAGAGGCTTACGCGCTAATGCACGCGACCACGTGCCTAATGAATCACCCACGCGCGCGTACCGTGAGGGAGGGAAGACGAGCGCTGAGGTATAGCCACGTGGTGCGGGCTGACTGGTCCACCGAGAGCCAGGGCGTGCGGATTCTTTCGGTTTTTCCCACGCTAATGCTGGGGAACGCGAAGTCAAGTCAGTAGACAGATTCAAGACGAGCGCAGGTTCCCGGGTCTGGTAGCGGGCGTCGGTCTTCAAATCCTACCCGACGCAATATTTTTTATGATTTTCGAGAAAATTGATTATTTTCTACCTAACTCATATTAACACCATTCCTTCCCGAAGGAGATGTTTGCTTGTAATTTATTTCTAACTAATTAACTTAGTCCAAAGTTGACACGAAACATCAATACTTGCATCGTTTGGTGAAAGTCGTAACTCTTATTTTCGATCCGAGCCAATCAAGACTTCCTTCATGGATTATGAGTGCAATCATCTCTAGATTAACATACTCAAATTTTAAAATTTAACCCCCTATATTTCTCACAGATCTAAAGAAAATCCGAATGCAAAAGTTCAAGAACTTACCTACAGATTTTCTTCGCTCCTGATGGTTTTGGACGATACAATGGTCCATATTGCTTCTGTGAAGGATTTGTGAAGAAATCTCGACTAGAGTCGTACTCCTTATGTAGGATCGAAATTGTGGCGGTTATTTTCCATTCTCTCTCTAGAACCTTCTTTCTCTCTATTTTCTTTTTCTTTTCTTTTTCTTTTTCCATTTCAGGTCCTTAACGGAAGGAGGGCAGAATGACCAAATCACCCTCGGAGGTTGACTTTTGAGCATTTTTCTTTTATATTTGTCTTGAGTTCGTGAGATATTTCTAACCATTTTTCTCTTCTATCTATCTCAAAATTCTTCTCTAAAACCCTCAATAAAATTTCGGAACTTCAACTTTAAACAAAAAAAAAAATTAGGTTTTAAGTTTCTAGTCGGGGCTCGGGTGTTACAACCTAGGTGGGAAAAATAATGTTGGGGTGTTCATTGATCTAATTAGAGTACAGTCTGTGATTACCTGATAGGTCAAAAATGCGATGAGATCCGATAAGTAGGTCACTTATTAGGTATATTTATATACGCCACTCCTACATTTTCTTAGAAGCCACCAAGGGGCATTTGTCTTGTCCACACATTTTTATAGTCTTGTTATATCATATATATACTTCTTTTGCATCTCGAACCCATTCTCTCTTTATGAAAAAACTGAATATTTGTACCTGTATACGTTATTAAATTGATTTTGAAAATGTTGTTCAATGGTTTCAAATCGCACGAAATTTTATGGGAGTTTTTCTATTGTTGACCCATACACCCATGTTGCATTGTTTAGTCTATCAATCACGTCTTACCCGAAATAAGAGTTAATAAACTAAAACAACTCACCATTGATGTTTATGTCTGTTTTGGCTTTGCGGAAACTTGCGACGGCGATGGTATTTCTTCTCAATAGCTCGTTAATAAACTAAAACAATAAAAATAAATCAAACCGAAACTTGGATGGAATGTGACACTCAAATAAGATATGGATATATGAATGAACCGATACTACATTTGAATGAGAGTGATCCTGAGGATAGAATGACTAAGAAAAATATAAAAGAATTGAAAGTAATACCTATACTAAGAAGGTGTTCTTTCATTTTGGGTGACTTAATCATAGAAACTTTAAAGTTAAGCGTGATTTACTTGAAGTAATTATATGTTGGGTGGTCCCTTGTGAATTTTTCTAAAATCCATGAGTGAGAAAAAACATGATGAAAGTAGTCAAACGAAAGTAGTCAACGTACCATAACATCCATTCGGGTATCATATCTCAAACATATAGTCAAACGCATCGTACCATAACATATATCATATCATTCACATAATATATCACAGACATATCATAGTCATATAGTTTCATAAACATATCTTGATCATATCGTAAACACTTCACACATATCAAACATATAACACGTGCATAACCACGGGGCATGTGTCATCGTACAAATATCAACTTCTAACCAAACCGATAGTAAGATCATTTACTTGATTAGCTTAGACTAGTGTCACCAATTTATCTTTAATAAAAGTTCGATCTTTTCCTTTGCACCCAAGTGAACCTATATGAACCCATGACATTTTCAAATTCAATTCTCTAGATTTTACAATGGTCCATGTGTTAGATTTCATGTGAGCATTAGAGACTTTGCAGGAGTAGAATCTTGATATATATGTATATATAATCTTAGTAATACTCTTAAAAGTAGTTTAGGTTGTAACCCTATTTTCGGACTGGTCATACCCACCAATCAACCCAAATTTTTCGATTTTTCAAAATTTCAACTCAACCCAAACTGGGAAAAAGAAATAAATAAATAAAATAATCCAACCCAATTTTTATAGTTTGGATTGGACAGCCGGTATTAGTCACGAGTCATGTGAACCCACCTAATTAGAACCTAAATAATTGAAATATCCTTTTATTTTTTATATTTGATTCCTTATGCTTTCCTTCTTTAGAATGTAAATAAAGAATGCCTTCTTTGCCATTTTGGGCATTATTGAACAAACATTTGACTAAAATTGTTTAGGCGAAGCAATCAAGGTGGTGTTATTTATGGTACTAAATGGATAGGATAAGATAAGATTTGATGGCACAAACTAAACACAAGAAATAATAAATAATAAATAATAAATAATAAATAATCGTTAGATCTTGGACAATATTGTAAACACAAAATTGCTTATATATTTAGTATTTCTTTTATCAAGTTGACCTCACATATGATATTATTAATTTTGTATATTTAGTATTCCTTTTAACAAGTTGAACACAAATATGATTTTTTTAATTTTGATTTTAAAATGCTTATTCTAATGGAACCCGTGGTATTGTTAAGGATATTTATTAATAAATTATAGTTTATCATATATATTATATTTGATATTTTATTATAAGTCAAATATCTATATTTGCCTTATTATCATATGTATCTTTTCATTTATTGTTATTTTCATTTATTACTATTTCCATATTCTTGTAATTTATTTGATTATGAATAAGATAACTTTCACACCATTTAGGTGTGGTGGATTAATCAAACATTCACATGGTATCAGAGCCCTCTCGGTTTAACAACCCTGATCATTTCTTTTCAATGGCTTTTGAATCCTCTAATCTTCTTCTCCACCACTCCTGATGGTTTTGACACCGTAGGGGCAGTCTTCATGGCTGCCGTAGTCGGAGCCGATTGATTACTCTTCGGCTCCACCCTATTGACCTCCAAATCACCTTTCGTCATACTCTGTACATACAACCTCACCTTTTCCAACCAAATTGGTTTTCCCCTTGGCCAATATAGTCTCTCTCATTTTCTTCCCAATCAACCTTCATCCTTCACATAAACCCTAACCTAAACCTATCAACCTTTTGCAGAGATTTACCTTCGGAATCTGGGTGCCGCACTGGCCTATTCGCCAACCAAGTTGCCGCCGCCCTTCCTGCCAAAATTGGCTTCTTCGCCCGATGAGGCGACTCTTCCGACTGCCCTTCTCACCAAAATTGGCTCCTTCGCCCAATGTGGCGACTCTTCCGGCTTCAACATTGTCTTTGTCCCTTGCTCTAGGTTTCCCCTTCTACTTTTTGGGGTTAAAAATATTCTCACCAGAGCCAAGGCAGCATCGTCGCTAAGCGACAATCCCTCTTCATGGGTTAGACATATTCTCGTCGAAGCCAAGGCAGCATCGCCGCTGAGCGGCGATCCCTCTGCAATGTTTGATGACCAAGAACCGAGTTGTTAGCATCTTCATGAAAAGTGTTTCTCAACCTCTTTGAATTTTTCAGATTCAAGCTTCACGTTCGTTTAAATCCGACGCTTAGCTTGCGGTGGGGTGTTAAGGATATTTAGTAATAAATTATAGTTTACCATATATATTATATTTGATATTTTATTATAAGGCAAATATCTAATATTTGTCTTATTATCATATGTATCTTTCCATTTATTGTTATTTCCATTTATTGTTATTTCCATATTCTTGTAATTTATTTGATTATAAATAAGATAACTTTCACACCATTTAGGTGTGGTGGATTAATCAAACATTCACAGGTATTATTAATAATTTCTAGAATCCTAAGAAAGCCTTTACCTTTATTTCTATATATATAATTTTTTATAGTGATTTTAGGAGAATTTGAAGGGGTTTAATTAGGATAAAAAATGGACCCATCTAAAATTTCTGGTTTGTTTGGTTGACAACTATAGCAACCTGAATAGAGTTCACAATCTAACTCAACCAAACCTTCTATTGTTTAGTAGGAGTGAGTTAATTTTAAGGTAATAAGTATAGTAGGAATAGAACAAGAGAGGGGGGAAATAATAAAGAAAAGGTTAGCCAAAGCTATATACAAGTTATCCACACCCTCTTTTTTTTATTTCATTAATGGAATTTCGGTTATTGATTAAGGTGAAGTTCTGTAAAAACTCCTGCCTTCTTTAAAATATCATGAATAGTTCCTGTAAGTTGAGCACCCTTTTCAAGGAAATATAGAATAGCAGGAACATTTAAATAGGTTTGATTCTTTATCGGATCATAAAAACCCACTTTACGAAGATCTCTTCCTTCTCTTCGGGCTCGAACATCAATTGCAATGATTCGATAAACGGCTCATTGGGATAGATGTAAATTAACAATACCCCCAGAATCGTAAAAGTATAGTAGGGTTGGAAGGCTGGGTTCTAACCTTATTTTTGAGTTTGTTGGATTAACCCGACCAAAAACATATTAACTCACTAAACCCACCTTAATTTTTGGTTTTTCACCAAAAAAATCAACCCAACTTAAACTAGAAAAAAAAAAAAATCTAATCCAACCCAGTTTTTACAATTTGAGTTCGGTAGTCCGAGTTGGTTGAAACATCACATCATATGAACACCTTAATTTATGGACTATAAAACTATATGAAATTAAAGCATTAAATGATCATCTAACTTATTGAACCGATTGGATGACTATATTGGTTGTCTTCATTATAAAAGTTTGATGAAACATATTATATGCATATTATCAATTATATTCCCTAAATTAAAGGTAATAATTCATAAAATAAAATAATCATGTTCCGACAAAAAAAAATAATAATAATAAATAAATAATATTAAAAAACTCCAATATATTTATATATTGCTAAATTTACGCTTGTATTACCATATTTAAGTTGATTAATGAAAACCTTACACTTTCATATTAATAAAATTTAAATTCTAAATTTGAATAGAACTTTATAGGTTTAACTTAAAACTTATACACGAACATATAATCAAATCAAACAAAATTTAATTAATAAAAATACTTACTCAACTATGAAAGTATACGAACCTACCTGTGAATGTTTGATTAATCCACCACATCTAAATGGTGTGAAAGTTATCTTATTTATAATCAAATAAATTACAAGGATATGAAAATAGTAATAAATGGAAATAACAATAAATGGAAAGATACCTCTGATAATATGGCAAATATTAGATATTTGCTTATAATAAAATATCAAATATAATATATATGGTAAACTATAATTTATTACTAAATATCCTTAACACTACCCATATTCTAAATATTATTTGATTCAGTTTAGTAATTAAACAATTTCTCGTTTATTAATAAAATAATTTGTTATTTTATATTGGATAAAGTCTAAGTTTATTATTATAATTTTGAACGGTATGCAGTTGACATACAAGCAATTGTAAAGACTCGACTTTCTAACATCATAGATCGAACAAAGATTGTTACTATATACATACATACATCATTAGCGAACAAATGAAAATATGCACATCGCAAACCAGTATCGTGCTTGACATATTAGGTCAAATATCTTAGTAATATTTAGGGTTCGAGAAGAAGATACTCAATAGAAATTCGAACTTACCTACCTTTTGAATCATAATGTTGTATTTACACGTGGTCTTCCTCTCATATCAAACTCAAAGAAGTTGAACTAATCATGGATTCTCCAAACCCTAGAGTTGATTCTCGAGGGTCTGGTCCTTGGATTTTGTTCGAAAAAAAATAATAATAATAATAATTAAACGAGAAAGACAACAAGAACGTTGGAAGCTAATTAGAAAAAGAAAAGAAAATAAAATGAAAATGTGATGACATTCAAGGGAAATGGACATCTTACCTTATCCAACAATTGTTATTTGGTTGTACTAAGAAACAAAACAATTGTTATTTGTTTGGTTTGGTCCCTTGTCTTTTATATAACCAACACGATGAGCTAAATTAACAAGGAAATCCAACCATTGATTTCTCTATCTTTTACATAATCGACGATCAGCATTTTTTCTAAAAAAAAATGAATGCAATTATTTTGATAAAGTTCTCCACCATTATATTAAAACATTGTTATAAAATTTAAAACTTTAAATCATTAGGGACATAAGTTAACAACATTTTTAATTATTCTTCATACAATATTAATCCTCAGCTTACAAGCTTTAAAGAGCCATCAAAATCATTCGAAGTCCATTTTCATGTATAAAAAAATGGTGTTTAAAAGTTTATAACTAAATATTAAAATAAGTTGGTTTAGAAATGATTTTGAATATGAAAAATGATTTTAACTATTTGAAAATCTTCTCAAATAGTTGTAGGATGATCGTCGAGTAGTATTCTGCTTGATTAGGCGAACACGAGTGAGAAATGATTAGCTTTTCCTGTTTGTTAGGAGGGAAACTGTGAGATCCCACCTCGGCTGGGGAGGAGAACAAAGAATTTATCTTTATGTTAGACGCATATCAAACTTTGAGGGGAAGCCCAGAACGGAAAGCCCAAAAATGATAATATCTTTTAGGAGTGAGTTTAGGATGTTACAAATGATATCAGAGTCAGACATCGAACTATGAACCAGCGAGGAGGCTGAGCTGCAGGGTGGATTGGGGAGTTCCACATCGATTGGAGAAAGGAACGAGTGTCAATAAGGACGTTGGACCCTAAAGAAGGGGAATGGATTGTGAGATCTCACATCTATTGGAGAGTAGAATTGAAACATTTTTTATAAAAAATTTGAAAAGAGTTCCGACAGAAATAGAAGGTTCAAACTTTTTTAGAAAACATTAGTCAAGCGAGTTATATATATATTGAGGGACTCCATATAATTCATTATTAAAGCGATAAACTAAGGTAATCTTAATGAAAACTAATAACCGAGAAAGTGTTTCCTAATAATGAGTAATGCTAGTAACAGCAAATCGTTCCAACCTTATCAAAATTAGAGTATGCCATATCCGACAATATAGCAGGATGCTTGGATAAGTAACGTGATGTAACGTTTATGAGATGTTGGATTGACTTTTCTAGAACGAGAAGTACGTTCATTTTCTTTTTCAATCACTTTCAACCATGTCTTACGTCTTACGTTAACCAAGTATACATTTTTTTTATGAAACAAGTGTCCTCCCACCATTAATATCATTTTTTTTGCTTTGTTGGCCCACTATTAATAATTATGAACCATTGATTAATACCTTCTAACTAATAACTAAATAATTCAACTAAACGTCATGAAAATAAGAAAATCTTAAATTGTAAGAAGCTAAGCTATAAAAAATTTGACCGAAGATGAGACACTGACTAAAAACAAACAAAAATAAATAAAATTTTGCACACTTTATTAGTGTTTCAAGAATTGAACATGTTTTGTTATGATGTTGATTTACGATTTGAAGCTAAATATCGGATCCAAATGTTTTTAGAATTTAGGTTTTGGATTAGAACTTTAATACCAAAATATTGACATGCTACTCCAATAATTGTAAATATCTCCTCAAATAATAAGAAATAAGAAGAAAAAGCAAAAAAAAATTATAAAATAGGAAAAATGGCTTTACTATTGTTTGGGTTAGATGACTTGTATGAAGCATGAACGACACGTGCCTTGTCGCACTTGCACGTGCGGTACCTTGTCATTGTTATGCTTACTTATTATGTTATGATGAGATATGTCATGTTATGGAAGATCATGTTGATACAATATGTCGTTGATGAATGTGACATGTTATGGAAATATGGTAGCATTATTGTACACTATCTTATGAAATGATTATGCTATGTATTAAATAAACGAAGGTATGTATTGCATCACAAATACATGTCATGATTTTAAACTATAGGGACCTCATGCATAATGTATGCTCACGTGCATTGGCATACTTGCCCGTTATGATTAGTATGGACATGTACCTTATGACATTTATGTTCGTCGTGATGTTATGATAGGGTATTGTATAGGAGAATATTTGCTAAAATAACAATACCTAAATGGTAGTGAAATTTTTCTCTTTATAATCATTTACCGAATCAAATAAATGACAGAGGAAAAGGAAACAACAATAAATGGATATAAGATATTTGTTAATGTCAAATATGATACCTATGTTAAACCATAATAGAATGTTAAATATTATACCACATATTTGCCTATAATAAATGGTCAAATATGATATTTATGCTAAATCGTAAAAGAAGGGTAAATATCCTCAAGATATTTGTCTATAATTAAAAGGTCAAATATGGTATTTATGTTAAACGGTAATTGAAGGAAGAATTTCGTTAATCATAGATATTTGTCTATGTTAAACTGTAATTGAAGGATTTTTTTTACCCAACCCTCTATTTTCGAGTTGGGTTCGAGTTGGATTGGGTTGGGTTGTCAAATTGTCAAACTTTTTATTTTTAAGTTTTATTTATCCATGAGTAATAATTATTCGTAGACAATCTTAAATAAAATATATTAAAAGTTCACACGACAAATACAAATCAATCTATAATTATTCAAAAAAAAATTAAATTCAATAAATAAACAACGAGTAAAAATTGGAACATCTTAACATAGTTCAAAATTGTCATACAAACTAAAGACAAGTTAATATATCAACATTTCTTGAAAAATGGTTAGAATAAAAAAAAATATAAGGATAGATGAAGAAATTAAATAATGATTAGTTTCAACGTATAATATATAACAAAAATAAAAAAATACTATAAAAAATTTTTAATTGAAATGACCTAAGAACCCTCAACTATTAGAAAAAATATATATATTTATTATAAATTATGATATAATACTATTGCAACCGTAGTTTAAATATTCATTTTAGAATCCGTAAAATAAAAATAATATGCTTTAAAATTATATATATATATCTGAACCTTCCATCATAAGTATTTATTTCAAAATAATTTAAATGTAGGTGTAAATCATAATTAATAAACTTATCCTAAATTATATTCTTAAATGAAAGGATTAAATTAATAAACTTATCCTAAATCATATTTAAATTAAAGGATTAAATTAATAAACTTATCCTAAATCATATCCTTAAATTAAAGGATTAAATTAAAGGATTAAATTAAAGGAGTGTTGGTTAGTTTTTATCATAAATAATATGGATCAGCATTTATTTCAAAATAATTTTAATGTATATATAAATCATAATTAATAAACTTATAGGTTGATATCATAAATAATATATACTTTTAAAAATAGTATAAAATTATTTAAAAATAGAATAAAATGTATTAATAGTTATATGTTAGTTTGTTCAAAATTAAAATAAAATAATAAAAAAACGTATACTTACCCATAGATACCACACCAAACTAATTAATATGGAAAGATTCTTAATATATTTTATATATTTTTATTTGGCTCAGGTCAATTTGAAGGTTTTGGCCCACGAACTGAAAAAATAAATCAAACCCTACCCGAAATGTTAATCCAACCCAACTCAATCCTTGTAGTTGGGGTTGGGTTGGGTTAGTCCGAGTTGTCAGGTTGTTGGGTTATACCTATCATATTTAACATTTTATTATAAGAAAATATTTTAATTTATTATTATTTTCATTTATTTTATAATTTATTTGATTTGGTAAATATTATAAATATTACAAAATGATAGGAAAAGTTTTCTATTATATCTTTAAAAATAAATATAACCCAAAAAAAAAAAAAAAATAGGTTTATACCATTCGTAGAAACATCAAATATTTTTATAAAATTAAATATAGACATTTACATTTAAAACCTTATTTTATAAGAAAAATTATGGTATGGACTGATGGGCTAGTGAAATAATTTTAGAATGGGCCTAAGCAATGTGAAATAAGTTTAAGAAAGGCCTGATTTGCCTTGATGAGAAATTTGTATTCTTATAAAAGTAATTACAAATATCAAAATAATGTGATACTCGATTTAAATTTGAGCTTTCGATGCTAAGGTAGAGGTGTTCAAAAAATTCGATCAACCTAATTCAGGCTATGAACTTATTTAGATTTGGTTCAAATAAATGAAAATTTTTATGAATTTCATTGGTTGATAGATTTTTCTAAAACTACTCGGGTTAAACCGAACAAACTCGAATTTATTGTTAATTTTAAGATTTTTTTTTCTTATGGTACAATTACATACCCATTTAAAAATTGAATAAATGACGGGAACCATCTGAATCAACCCAATCTATAAAATTTATAGTTGGGTCGAGTTTAGTATTTAACGAAGGTTGTTTGGGTTGAAAAAAAATTACAATTCTAATAATTCGATTGGGTTTAGAAACTGTCCTAACTTGATCTAACCCACCTCACGAAACACCTCTGTGTCCATTACCGGTGATCACCTAATATGATACTCATTAACTTACCCTAACAATTATTAATAGTGATGGATTGTATTTGGAGCCTACCAATAATTAAAAGTAAACAAAGCATATATATATATATATATTATTTCCACTATCAAAAATTTGTTTGATCAAACAAGCATTACAAATACTTTTAATTTAATATTCTATACTTTGATACTATATACTATGTTGTTAGGTTACAATAATCATCTTTAATATATTAAGAATGAACGTATCATATAATAAAATGAAATATTATGAAGGGTTAGGGGGCAAAGTTTGTTTTAATTTATTCAACTTTTCAAACTTAAATCCTTCCTCTAAGGTTTTTGTTTGGTTTCCAAATCTTTCAACAAAAGATTTATGGGATTTTCCCACCTTCACCCAATTGTTGGATGAGTTAATATTAAATTCAATTGTGTTGGATCTTGTTTTGAACTCGTCGAGATTTAGCTATATGGTTTGTGTTATCTTAGATCATATTTTATTCATATAAAATGGCTGATAAGACCTAAATTTACGATCAATTTTGAGATTTACTTTTAGTCTCGGCTATAATTTGATGCACTTTACTTTTCTTCGCACGACCCTTGCACATACACTAGATCCATGAGATGAGCACCGTTATTATATTCTATAAACTTGACTACGAGTTTGCGTGCACACACGTATGTGAAACCAATACGGGAAAGGAGCATGAAAATAAAATATTGTAAATGTATGTGTTAATACAAGGCATGTCCGGAGAAATAAGACATGCTTGAAGAAATAATCCATGACCGAATGATCATACAACATATATGAGATTCCACTCTTCGAATCACTCATTTGGTGATGTGGTGCATATACAGAGAACTATCAACAATATCCATACATGATCTACTTCTCTATTTCATAATAATACACGTCTTACGTGAATCATTTATCTCAATAGCTTCTAATTTAAAATATATGTTTTATTTATACAATTCATCCGTCCAAGGTTGTAGAAATCCAACCGTTAATTTGCTTCCCTCAATGAGCTTAATCCAATGATTATTTGCTTCTATTAACTAACTTTCAAACCGGGTCCAATTTTAATAAGCCAATTCTAATCTTCTGTGTAATGATCCAATCTACCATCATCAAACTTGATTAAGGCTTGATTGAATAACTCATCTGTAATCTACCATAAAAATTATTTGAATTCTTAGAAATAACAAAGATGATGCTCAAATTTCTAAGGAAGCTATCTTTTACATTTTTTGAGGCGTTTGAGGTCAATATAACTACTATTTACAAATTTAAATTATTTAAAGCTAAGTTGAGATTATTTATTGCAATTAAATGAATCATTTTTAAGGTAGAATTCCAAATTATGATTATGGGACTCGTTAAGTAGAATTAGATTTTAAGCAGTAGTCTTAAGCTAGCATCAAGGAAACGTGGTGACTTTGGTTTAGGCCAACCAAATAAGTGATTCTATTGTTGTATGCTTACCGGCCTAGTTGGATGAATTGCATGTTGTATGAATGATGCGTGCCATGTGGCCCCTCCACGTGTCATATTTTATGATTGTATGATGTGACGAGTTATTGCTATGATATTATACTATGATATGATTATGCTATGTTATAAAATTACATTGTGATTTTAATGTTGTACAATGTATGGAGCTGCATACCTTTTTGGCATGTTCACTCTATACCTACAAGACATTGATAAATCAGGTATGATAACCATGAAAGATATGTTCAATATACGTATGCATATCTCATTGGAATGCTTTGTCATGAAAAGAACGAAGGTTTGACTTTCATCATAAGTATATGTCATATTTTGATACTATGGGGCCTCGTACATTTTGTATGTCATGTGCACCGAAATACTTACTCGTGATGATTAGTACGGACATATAACTTACGATATTTGTAATGTACATGTTTTCATTTCCCGCTTTGAACGACGTAAAAATGCATATAGTAACAAGTTTCAACTCCGCTTAAGATTTAGAAAGTCGTATCATTAGGGTTTTTTGGGTTTTTACTTTATGAACAATGGGGAAATTAAAAGATGGTTACACCATGGTGATGCCGACCATAAAATGCTGCCGTCTGGAAGAAAGTCAGACATAGAAATTAGGGCTTCATTTTATCTTCAAATATAAAATTAAAAATAAATAAATAAATAAATAAATAAAAAGTTAATATCGTTTGTGGGATGACCTAATAAATTGATCATAAGACTTTATATCAGTACCTTAGTGACTTGTCAGGTCAATGTCTACCATTACTGCGATATTATATATATATATATATATATATATATATAACTAAAAAAAAAACAGCAATTTAAAAAAATGTATCCTTAAAAAACAATTGGGAAGCATGTAATCATGATTCATGTAATTGCTTTAATTCATCGTCAAATAATGCAGTTTTGTCCTAAATTCTATAAACATCGTTGATCGTTGTATTCATAGCGTAACAATTCAAGTCCACTGATAGTATATATTGTTATCTTTCGATTTTTCTTTTTGATATTTTTCTTAAGATTTTTTAAAAAGTGTGTGTTAGGGAGAGATTTTTACACTCTTATCAAGAATGTTTCGTTCTCCTCCTGAATCAATGTGGGATCTCATCATTTACCTCCCTTTGAGGCACAATGTCTTTACTGGCGCTCGTTTCTCTTTTCAATCGACATGGGATCTCACACCAAATGTGATATAAAATACACTTATTTCACGGAATATGAGCAACCTTTACAATAAGATTTCTTTAGAACTAGGATCGTTTTGTAACTTAACCATTCATATTTTAATAAAACATGTCAAACAGTTGATTAATAAGAGTCTCTTAAGATCTCGGGCTTCTGTTGTAGTGTGTTTTTTTTTTTTTTTAATTATCGAAATAAATTTTAGTCACTAAGAAAACTAAATAATAATAAAGTAGAGAAGTATTTATGTGGGTATTTATGTAACGATCCTAGCTCACAGGTAGCAGATATTGTTCTCTTTAGGTTTTTCCTTCGAAACTCCCATTCAAGGTTTTTAAAACACATCTGTTAGGAATAGGTTTTCATACCCATACAAACAATGTTTCGTTTTTCTCTCTAATCGATGTGGGATCTCACAATCCACCTCCCTTCATGTCCTAGCGTCCTCCCTGACACTCGTTTCTCTCTACAATCGACGTGGGATCTCACAATTTAGCCTTCAATTTACTCGGACCCATTTTGGTAAAAGTAAGAAAGAAGAAAAGGGGAATGTGAAGATGTGTATGTGTAGCTAATGTTGTCCATGTGTTTGTTTGGTGGGTACAATGTTTTGTTGACTTTACAGTAAAAGTAAGAATGAAACTGAAGATTGAGAGACAGATAAACACAACATTCACTACAAACATATTTGTTTTTGTTTTTGTTTTTGTTTTTTAAGAAAAGAAAGCTGATGATTTGAGTCAACCAATGAGCTTGAATGAATGGCTGTGCTTAGAATGATAAAATAATAAAATAAAATAAAAAGTGGTGATTGTCTGAATATATATGAAGTGGATGATGATCACTACGTCATCACTTTTTTGTTCATTTGGTGATGAAATTTGGTATCGAAAGGGACATTTTTGAATCTCATCAAATTCTTAGTTGGATCTGACTCAAAGATGCAAACAAAATACACTCTTTACAATAAACAAGACCTAATGCTCACCACAACAATATTATATATAATAATTCGTGTTTATATTAAGAATCTAAATTAAAAGATCGATAACAAAATTGTTCAACCAGTTTTAAAATTCGATATAAACTTTAAACCCCAAATCTTAAAAACAAGTTTGGAAACTAAATAAAAACCTTAAACTCCAAACCCTAAAAACGAGTTTTGAAATCTGATAGAAACCTTAAACCCCAAACCCTAAAGACAAGTTTTGAAATCCGATAGAAACCCTAAACTCTAAACCCTAAAAACATCGATAATATATAAAAAGATCTATTTTAAAATTTTGTTTCTCTACAAAGTCCCTTTTAGTGTGTGCATATATAGGTTTAAATTCTATTTTGGTCCTTAAACTTTTAAATTTATTTCATTTTAGTCCTTAAACTTTCGAAATATGTCTATTTTCATTCCTAAACTTTCGTGTTAATTTCATTTTAATCCTTAAACTTACGTAACAATAATTTGATCCTAGTTACCGGTCATTTTTGCGATCTAATTTCTACTTCTCTAAAGTTTATCTCTAATCTATCTGACTTGAAATTAGGTTCGTCTTCGTATTCAAATCAAGCCCACCACTGTTTTTAGTGATTAGAAAAATGGGTTTGTATTAATCCAACTTAATTGGTTGGGTTATAAGGCAAAGATATACTTTTGGATTGGAAATCACATCAACAAAAGTGCACGTTTTTTAGTGCCATTGGAATTGGTTTGTTCTTCATGTGATTTGGACAACATTCTTTGTTTATTAATTTTACTAAGTACTTAATTAATGCTTTAATTTTCTTAAAAGATAAATATTAAGTAAAGAAAAGCTTTGATATCATTTAGGACACATGTTTCCAATCCAAGCGTTTATGTGTGGATTATCAAAAGTACTTTTTAGTGTAAAAATAAATAATAATGTATATGTAAAGAGAGAGGCTTGTAGTAGAAACTATGTGGAAATTTAAAGTTTGTGAAATAATGTGTAATGAACACAAGAATTTAAACATATTTGGTGAATGAAAGTGCTTTTTGTTGCCATTTATAGAAATATATTTGACTATCGATAAAGTATTTTCAATTATTCTCTTATACTCAACTCACTCGAGCATAGTTATGTAGATAAATTGTCAATTACCATCTGAAATATTGATAGTTCGAATTCCACCTTTATCGTTTAAACCGTCGGAATGAATGACTTGAATGTCTAAATAAGTAATGAAGTTCGAATGAGGTTTATCCACTTAACTATTTCAGATATGGATAATTTGATCTCCACTTACCATTTGAAAAAAGATTGATTTTTTGTCATGATTTAAATGAATGGCTTGGATGTCTAAACAAGATATGAAAGACCAATGAAGTCGGTACCCAATTCGAGTATAGTTATATGGATAAAGTATCAATTACCGTATAAAATATTAGGTTCGATCTCCACCCACCGATCGTTGAAAATATTGGATTTTTTTTGTTCGGATCATACATGAATGCCTTTGATGTCTAAACAAGACGTGAAAGGTCAATGAAGTCAATACTCAATCCGAGTATAGTTATATGGATAAAAATATCGATTACTATATGAAATATTAGGTTCGATTTCCACCCTCCAATCCTTGAAAAAAAATTGGGTTTTTTGTTTTTATCTAATCGAATGGCTTGAATGTCTAAACAAGACCTGAAAGGCCACTGAAGTTTGTACCCGATGATACGAATATAGTTTCGTAGATAAAATATTAATTATTATCTGAAATATCAATGATTCGATCTTCCTTATACATCGTTGAAAAAATTGGAAATTTTTTTATTTGGATACAAAGGAATGGTGTGGATGAATGACTAAACAAGACATGAAAGGGCATTGAAGTGGGAGAGCTTTTATTAAATATCAACATTGATAAACACTATGATCTTTGCCTTTCCGCACTTTTTAGTTACATGTTGGTATCATGCTTAACAGTTGTATTGCCTTGTGGAAAAACCATCTTCCATTTTCTTTTATAGCCAATTTTGGATTAAAACCCTTCAAAGTTTAATGCTTTAATGCAAAACATTAATGTTTATCGAAAAAAAAAAGAGTTTGATTCGTCTAATCCATCGATTTTTATTATTATTATTACTATTAATATCTACTATTGGGTTATGTCTGAATTAACCTCTAATCTGTAAGCTTAAACTTGACGGTCATGTGTATGTGTGAGATCTCATACCAGTTGGAGAGGAGAACGAACCAATTTTTATAAGGGTGTGGAAACCTCTCTCTAACATACCGTTTTAAAACTTTGAGGAGAAACCCAAAAATAATAATATCTACTAACAATGAGTTTTGACTGTTTCAGTACGCATGTGAAGATATGGGTGTGGGTATACACGTGTACGCGTGCACACCAGTGAGAGAAGGGGTCACTAGAATAGTCTCGATAATAAGTATTGTTCTACGTAATACTCATTATATAGTTGCACACGGCCACTATCTACTTTGTAAAGGAGCAATATTTGTACGATTTCACTATTGGTTGGGTAAAATCTTCGACCTGGACGTACCTTTAAAATTTTAGGTCAAATCCATATAGAATAGATTGAATTGATTTATGAGCCACCTTGCACCAATGATTCTACTTCAGCTCACAAAAACACCCTTTGAAGCATAGATAGGCTTCCAAATATGCACTAACCATCCCTTTTGGACTTTGTTTTTTCTTTCTGGATAGTCTTAAATGTTTGGATTGGCCTAATTTTATGGTCTTTTTTTTATTTATATGTAATTATTTCAATTCTTTATTATTATTATTATTATTATTTTCTTCTTTTTGGTTTGATTGTGAGTGTGGCTGGCTGGATCTCACTCTTGTGGCTTCTATTAAAGTATAAAAGAAAAGGTTGGATAAGAAAAATATTATGAATATGAAAATAATATAAAGTATTCATTTAGTTTTTTATTGCCTATTTTTTTTAGACGGTTAAAAAGTCGTTACGAGTGATCCTTAAGTAACTTTGTTAAGAATGAGAAATAGAATATGGATCGAAGGTGTATATTCTTTATTGATATTCATAACGTTTAAATAGAATACAAGCTACCAACTAATATCTACCAATTAAAAAAAATATAAACTAATTAAATATTGATAATAAAATAAAATATACTACGGATCAAATCATAAATGAAATAATATTAACTGATTACGAATATGTAAAATATATTCCATAACTAATTATTATAATATATTCTCCAAATATTATATCTCAACAAACTTGTTAAAGTTTATATTATTATAGACACCGCTCTTATCGTATTTTAACTTTGTAATAGATATCAACTTTTTTTTCCCTTTTGTTCTACCATTCGATTTTATTTGCAAATGATTAAATAACATTTTTCAAATATAGCAACACCAGTACGTGCACCATTGATGTAGTCATTGATTATTAACGGGATGAGCTTAATCCTACATTGATAGCTATGTGGTAGATAATTAGCCAAAATTGGAGATCTATCAATTTTAATAAGAAAAAGGCCTGGCATGTTTTTTTTTTTTTTGTTGAATACTCTCTTGAATTTCTTGTTTGAATAGGAAATTGTTTGAAACGTTATACACCAAATAGTTATAGACCCAAGTAATTCGGAAAATGAAATCGACGTACAATTCACTAAAGTTATTACTCGTTTAATCTCATTTGGGTCTTTCCATTTAACTCTTCTCTTTTCTATTTCAACTTTCTCACTCGACAAAAACTAATACCGTATCGTCATCTAACCTAATATCATTAGGAAACAAGTTATTTACATAACAACTAAACTAAGAACATATCGTTTTCGTTTCAAATTATTGTTGGGTTTCCATGAAGTTGGAAAGCCGTGAGACAAGCAACAACTGACCAACGCTATCTTGCACGGTTTGAAATATAATCGACATATATTCATTCCTATATTAAAGGTTTGAGATCTTTATCGGGAATTGATATACATATCTCTTTTAAATTTATGTAATACTAGATGAAGACGGCACAAACGTGTTCATACAAAAGAAATTTGAGGGCACAAATTAATTGATGTACAATAGAAAATATGTTCTAGCTGCATCTATAGGATGAGAGACAGAAATTTGACGTAATCAGCTCAAAAGAGTAAATACAAACTTTTTAAGTTTTTTTTTCCTTTTTGGGATTAAATTTGGCATAAATTATTGCCAAAAACATGGGGCTTAACGTGAAAGCAACTTCTAAATTGGCTCATAACTCCCTTGACATCACAATGATGCATATCCAAAACAACAATCAAACATTGTATACTCAGTTTATAACCTTTAATAACACTGTAAAAGGATCCCATCAATTACTTAAAATATATATATATTAGTCAAACTATAATATATATATATATACCGGTGAAAGATTAAAATCTCGGACCTTAAATTTGAAGGTATACTTTGACCAGTTAACGTAAATAGATACAATAATATTCACATGTAACTCGTGTGTAATACACTTTTAATAATAATGGAACTAATTATTCTTACAAAATATTTGTGAATCGAATCACTACCATATCAATCTATTTGTTTTAATAACCTCGAATGATAAGTTTGGACACTTCATTTGAATTTATTCTTCCAACTGTTGTATCACATTTTCCTCCAATCAAATCATTCATATTTGTGAGATCCTACAGTGAGGAGAACAAAACATTTCTTATAAAAGTGTGGAAATCTATCTCTAGTGACGTGTTTTAACAATCGTGAGGCTAACAGCGATACGTAACGAGCCAAAGCGGACAATATGTGCTAGCCGTGGATTTGAGCGGTTACAAGTGGTATTAAAGCCAGACACCAGGTGGTGTGCTCGTTGGTAGCCCCCAATAAGAGTGAATTGTGAGATCACACATCAGTCAGAGAAGGAAAAGGCTAACGGTAATACGTAACGAGTCAAGACAGACAATATCTGCTAGTAATGAACTTGGACTATTACAAACGATATCAGAGCGAGACACTAGGCAGTGTGCTCGTTGAGTCCCCAAAAGGGGTGGATTGTGAGATCACACGTTGGTTGGACAGGAGAACAAAACATTTTTTACCAGGGGTGGAAACCTCTCCCTAGTACACGTATTTTAAAAATCGTAAAACTATCAAGAGAACAAAACATTTCTTACAAGAGGGTGAAAACCTCTCCCCTAGTACACGTATTTTAAAAACCGTGAAACTAAAATCGATACGAATGTACCAAAACGAACAATATCGGCTAGTAGTACTAAGTTTGGAGAAGCTCAAGATGGATCTCGGTTAATGTATAGGAATATAATAAAGTTTCACATTCCCTATATCTTATTAAAGGGAGTATCCAATCTTTAATTGCAAAGGATATCCTTTGAAGAAACTAGTAAATCCCAACACAGCTATCTCAAGTTTCATCCTACATAATGTCTGAATACCATGTGTTCTCTCCAGCCAATTTACAAGCTTCAAGCTTATGAGAGAGCTGTGATTATCTAACCTAACTAGATTTTGAGACATGATCATCTAATCTAAGTAATTAGTCACAGTAGCCAATGTAGCAGTCACAACTATGAGATATTTACAGAAAGAAGTTAAAAAACATCTTAACTATATGCCTACATTGAGCCAAATCAATGTCAAAACATATATGGGCACTGAGTGATGCATAAGGGTGACATTAATTAAAAACAATACTAATCAAAAGAATCTATGTCATATCTCTTTCTATCAAGCATAAAACATTTAAAAACAAAATCCCTGTAATGTTTGTTGTTTGGAATCCTTGGGAGGCCAAAAGAATAGATTAATCAAAGTTCACTGCATCTCAAAGGGAGTGATCAATACTGTAAAAAGAAGAAGAAGAAAAATAAAGGGTTTTTGGACATTTGGATGACCCCACAATTCTCTCTCTAAATCTCTACCGTTCAACCCATTCTTCCCTTGTCTATTTATACACACTTCCTATTTTGTTTAGAGTCTCAAGACTTGTGTCTTTTCTCATCAGCATTACATTACTTCACAAACTTCCCCCTCTGCTTTGCTCTCTTCCTATAGTTACTTCCATCAAACATCATTCATCAATGGCTTGCTTGGGGATGATTTGCAATGAGGTCAGTATCAAATAAAACCAACTTTTCTCTTCTTTTTCTCTGTCTCTCTCTCTGTGTTTAGAGTTTTGAATATGAAGAAGAAGAAGAAGGAGAAGAAGCACATTTCACAGTGAATTTTGTTTTATGGGTACAGAATTTGAAGGATTGTGAGACAAAAGAGAGGGATGTTTGCACTCTTGATGGGACGGTTGATTGGCATGGCCAACCTGCAATCAAATCAAAATCTGGAGGATGGGTTGCTGGGATCATCATACTCTGTAAGACCTTAATACCATCTCTCTCTCTCTCTCTCTCTCTCTCTCTCTTACACACACTTAAATGACCCATAAATCAACTTATTTCTCTATAAGCTTCTGTTAGTAAATTTTCAACATTGAGCACTTCAACCAAGATTCTATCTCCTACTTGTTATCTTCATTAGCTTTATGGGAGAGGGAGAGAGAAGAAGAGGAAGAAAGCAGAAAGTGCAGAGCTTATAGGGATATGTAGGAAGTGGTTTCAGAAAAATCGAGAAGTTTTGGTGGGGTGTTAGAGGGAAAGAGAAATAGTTGTTAATGTTTTGTTTGGATTTGGAAAAGATAAGTGGAGGTTCATACTAGAGATGTGAAAGAGCTTCTCACTGATTTAATAAATACAGAAAAGAACAGAAAATGAGAGAAATAAGGATGGGTTTATTGCCTTACATTTGGCACCACACAACCAGCCAAGTGTTGGAGCCTCCTTGCATGCTACTCTCTCCTCCACCTAATTCAGGCCACCCCAAATTGACATTAGCAATTAGCAAGAGAGAGAGGGGAGGGGGCAAGAAACCAAAAATGATGAGAGAAATTTATCGAGAACTATGATTTATTGTCGCATTCACTCCATGGGAGCTGGACGACAAGAGAGGGAGATTTCTCAAGGACTGTGCTTTCTTGCCCCCATTGACTCCATGGGAGCTGGACGACAAGAGAGAGAATTTTCTTAAGAACTGTGCTTTCTTGCCTCATGCCTCATTGACTCCATGGGAGATGGACGACAAATGATGGAGTTGGGGGAGAATAACCGTAATAGCCGAGAAAAAGAAAGATTTACCCCTGACAAAACTACTGTATATTATTATTAATAAGAATCATGGATCTCTACAATAGTATAACCTCTCGTTGGACTTCTAAAAAAAACTTTCATACAGAAATAGAGATATATTTCTTACCTATAAACCTACTCACACGGTGATATTCCTTACTTATCACCTACAAACCTTGGCTAATCTTCTAAATCAGCGGCCTCCCTTCTATTCAGTTTTACAGGGAGAGATGGGGTATTTACTGAGAGAGAGGTGGGGTAAATGCATGCATCAACCATAGAAGTGTCAGACACGTAATCAACTATTTTGACATGGCATGACGTGGATTTTCCACGCGTCGTTTCAATTACCAAGAAGAATTACACGTGAAATTTAATTAGTCTCGGTTGATGACCCAGAACTCCACACCTCTAAATTTTTTATTTTTTTCTCCCCGTCTGCCAAAGAGAGAGAGAAAGAGAGACCATGATTAAGCATACATCAAGCAGAGACGTGTCAGACACGTAATTAACTATTTGGACATGTCATGACGTGGATATTCCACGCGTTGTTTCAATTACCTAGAAGAATCACACAATAATTTAAGTAGTCTAAGTTGATGGCCCTGAGCTCCACATCTCTACATTTAATTTTTCTTCTACTTCCCCTTTCCTTTTTTCTGCCTCTTTACCAATCGCTTTTTAAAAATCTACAGAAAAGGACTTGAAAATATATCATAATACTAAGTTGTAGAGAATTTTTTCAGAGAAGCCATTAGAGGGATAGCAGAAAACTCAAGGTAGAGTACTAGAATAGCATCTATAACTTTGTCTGAATTTAGCTCATAAGAAACTCTGACATCACAAATCTTCTTCTACAAGTAATGGAAAGGAAGAAAATTTATTGCATGTTGCTTAACATTCCTCCATTATCAACGAAGGAAAATGTCTCGCAAGCTGGATGTTAATGGGAACAGGAGATTAAAGAAACACGACTCCTTTTGGTGGAACTTACCAAAGAGGAAAGACCTTTTCCTTCAAGCAAAGCAAGGGTCTAAAAGCCATCTAATAGTGAAATTCACGATGGACTTGCTCTGTTACTGTCCGCATAATACCATTTTTATTGGTCTTATTGGAGAGAGAGAGAGAGAGAGAGGGAGATAGAGAGAAGAGTGTAACAAGCTTCCCTTCCTATCATGCACACACCAGGCCATAACTATCTATGATGTGTAGAGAGTCCACTTGAGATTCTTATGAAGTTGGTTCACATGATTATACCACTTACAGATAGCTATGTGTAGTACTCAGATCATCTACCGGTTTTGTTTTGGACTTTCCTAAAAAGCCTCCAATCGAGATGTATTTCTTATTTATAAATTCATGAGCTTTTTAGGACTTCTCTAAAAGGCCTCTAATGGAGATCTATTCCTTATTTATAAACTTATAATCATTCTCAGGACTCCCACCAATCTCACCAATCTTTTCACGGATTCTAATGTGGGTCTGAATTGAAATCTGGTCTGTCTAACTTGTCTTCACTTCTCAAAGCACTTTCAGCTCTTTAATAGACAACAATGTGATGAGAAAAGCCAAACCACTAGGGAAATCAAACTAATTGGGAGAAATTTAACATGTATTCACCATAAAATGAAGAACGAACCTAACATCATATTTGGTTCAACCCTGACTTGCTGCTTCTCACAATAATACAGTGAATCAAGGTCTCGCAACTCTTGCGTTCTTTGGGGTTGGTGTGAACCTGGTGCTGTTCCTGACAAGGGTTATGCAGCAAAACAATGCCGATGCAGCCAACAGTGTGAGCAAATGGACCGGGACAGTCTATATCTTCTCTCTTGTAGGGGCTTTCCTCAGTGATTCATACTGGGGAAGGTACAAAACTTGCGCCGTTTTTCAGATCATCTTTGTCATTGTACGTACAGTACACTAAAACCCTTATAGATTTCCCTGCTACTAACAGAAACCTCTCTCTTTAACTGCTACCTCACCTTTCTTTATTGCAGGGCCTGGCTTCACTTTCCATAACATCACAACTCTTCCTTATCAAACCAAAAGGTTGTGGGGATGAGGACACTCCATGCGAGTCAAATTCAAAATTGGGGAATGCATTGTTTTACCTCTCCATTTACCTTATTGCTCTGGGAAACGGGGGATATCAACCAAATATTGCCACATTTGGAGCAGACCAATTTGATGAAGAGGACTCCACAGAGGGGCACTCAAAAGTGGCCTTCTTTAGCTACTTTTACTTGGCGCTTAACTTGGGCTCTCTCTTCTCAAACACCATTTTAGGGTACTTTGAAGATGGAGGACTGTGGGCTTTGGGCTTCTGGGTGTCAACTGGCTCAGCTTTTGCAGCCTTGGTTTTGTTTCTTTGTGGAACTCCAAGGTACAGGCACTTCAAACCAAGTGGTAACCCTTTCTCAAGATTCTGCCAAGTCATTGTTGCTGCAGCTAAGAAATCAACGGTCAAGATGACACCAAGTGAAGATGAACTCTACAATGTTGATGCCAAGGACTGTTCAGTAAACCGTGGTAGAAAGATACTTCACACCCATGGATTCAAGTAAGGACATTTACATTTCAGTTCCATTTCTTTAAACAAGTCTGTGTCTCTCGCGAACTTCTTTCACGCTCATAGAATTTTTTTTATTTAAAAACACAACAAAAAGATCATAGTCAGCATCTCAGTCAAGCTTGTTCTTCTATATATTGTAGGTTTCTGGATAGGGCAGCCTATATCTCATCAAGAGATCTGGATAACCAAGAACGAGGCATTGACAATCCATGGCGCCTGTGTCCCATCACACAAGTGGAAGAGGTCAAGTGCATTTTAAGACTACTTCCTATCTGGCTCTGCACCATAATCTACTCCGTGGTCTTCACTCAAATGGCTTCCCTCTTCGTCGAGCAAGGTGCAGCCATGAACACTGTTGTTTCAAACTTCCATATCCCACCTGCGAGCATGTCAAGCTTCGACATTCTTAGTGTGGCATTTTTCATCTTCCTTTACCGACGAGTCCTAGACCCACTTGCAGGAAAACTCAAAAAATCAGATTCTAAAGGGATTACAGAGCTTCAGAGAATGGGAATTGGTCTCATCATAGCAGTGATGGCAATGGTTTCAGCAGGAATTGTAGAGTGTTATAGGCTAAAGTACGCCAAAGGCGACTGCGCACATTGTGAAGGCTCAAGCTCCTTAAGCATCTTTTGGCAGGTTCCACAGTATGCATTAATAGGAGCTTCCGAGGTCTTCATGTACGTGGGACAATTGGAGTTCTTCAATGCACAAACCCCAGACGGATTGAAAAGCTTTGGCAGTGCACTTTGTATGACATCAATCTCTTTGGGGAATTATGTCAGTAGTCTTCTGGTCACTATGGTTATGAAAATATCAACAGAGGATCACATGCCAGGATGGATTCCAGGAAACCTGAACAGAGGTCATCTAGATAGATTTTACTTCCTCTTAGCTGGATTGACAGTAGTTGATTTTGGGGTGTATATTCTCTGTGCTAAATGGTACAAATCTATCAAATTGGAGGGCAAGTGTGAAGAAAATGAAGATCAGGAGCTCATCAAGGTCTGATTTAAAGAAATATACACAAAAGCCAGCTTCTTGGATGCATATTTTATCAGTTTGTGTAAGAATAAAAGGAATGGGGCCTGAAGAGTCGGAAAGCTATTCTTGGCTCAACTCTTTGTACCCAATTCTTTCCTCTTTTTACGACATCTAACCAAATAATTTCAAGCCATGTTACTGTAAGAGCAAGGGTGGCGTGTAATGATCAGGCAGATTTCTTGTGCAAGACCTTCATGTTCCCACCTTGTAAATTTCTTCGCTTTATTCATTAAAGGCCTTTGACTTCTTTTTTCTTTTCCTATTTTGTTTTTCATTTTCTATATGGGAAAGCTAGTATGCACAGTCACTGAGCCATCTTTGTTCTAGCTACCAAGTTGTGCATGGAAATGAATTACTCTCTTCTGTCTTTTGAAATTGGTAGGACGGGAGCAGGTTTTTGTATCTCGTCGAATGTCTACCTAGTAACAATTCAATGCCCATGGACTAGTGTGGCCTTTGATTAATAAACATGGTATGGGAAATATATAAACAGACGGTGCTCTAATCACCAGATATTATCAATCACAAGAAATGTCTAATAAATAGATCAATCAAGTAAATGTTGCAAAAGTATCACTTATAAGCATAATAATCTCCAAAACGAAAGAACAAAACAAAAAAGCCTCTTTTTACCAGAAAAATCAACCTAGGATCCTACGTACTTGAATGTGGTGAATAGATTCTTTCCGCCATATTGGTTGAGCTCCACTTTGTACAAGCGTAACGTGGTCTCCATCTACCACGTGACCCTTATCCTGCAAACGTGGGAAATTTAAAACTATATCCTTGAGGATCTATAAACGAAAACACAAGGAAATAAAGACAGCAAAGTAACACAACAAGAAAACTAACCAGCAATAACTCGAGTGCTCTGGAGAACGTCTCTTCTGCATCACTTGAAAACTGCATGTAAATGGGCATGACCCCATGATAAAGCACCAGCCTTTGTTTGATCCTATCGCTGGATCAGACCATACTTTAGTTTCCCGTTTAAAGAAATGATTGGATAAAAATCAAATGAACCTAGATATTCTTCAAGTCGTCAAAAAAATTAAAAATACAGTTTAATGGAGACAGAAAATACACAAATGCTTCGCCCTCCAATCAGCAAATCCAAGTGTGAACTATAACCCATTAAGAGAAAGATAGATCTGGAACTTCACATAAATGGCATGTTAAATAACTAGCCATTTTCAAGGGTAATCTAAGATTTAGACCGGGCGGTAAGTCATGCACCTTGCATTGTTTTATCCCTATCTGGAGTTACAGATGCATAGACGATATCTATCCTGGATCCAGAAAGCTACTATTCAACTACAACTAATATTTCTTTTCTTTTTTTTTCTTTTTTCTTTTATATATATATATATATATATATATATATATATATATATATAACAAACTGAAGATATATTGATCCAAGAAGCATGCACAAAAGATGGGGAACAAGGTATCCCACAAAGCCAAAGGAGTACAGAAAGGCCTCCCAATTGGCAAAAATATGCCACAAATCATAATTACAAAAAAAAGTTCACA
This sequence comes from Cucurbita maxima, assembly GCF_002738345.1. Lineage (NCBI taxonomy): Eukaryota > Viridiplantae > Streptophyta > Magnoliopsida > Cucurbitales > Cucurbitaceae > Cucurbita > Cucurbita maxima. The sequence continues at coordinate 514,724 of NW_019272062.1, forward strand.
TATAAATCAATAGCAAACTCTACATTTTCAACACAAACAATTCATACTTGTCATCACATATATAAAGTTGACCTGAATCAACAAACTGCATAAATTGAAGTGAAGTAAATATCATGATCAAACATGACATTCAAGGAAATTGCAATATATAACACTACTTCTGAACTTACTCGTCAGTGAAGGCAAAGATAGTAGAGCAGGGCCTGTAATGACTCAAGAGTATAGCCATGGAGCCAGTTCTCGTGAAAACGATGATAGGAGTCTTAAGGGTGTTGGCCATAGTGGTGGTATGGAAAGCAAGCATGTCTCCCATATGTCTCTGTCAGAATATGACAAATACATCAGATTTTGTGAAAAAAATAGATAACTTCTTATGATCTAGATTCAAATTAGGTGTTATGAGAAGATTTTTAACCCATTTAGGCAGAACAATTGCCTTCATCCCATGTCCCAACAACATCATAGAAGGAACATATGCTGACTAAGAAAACATAAATACAGAAAAAAAAGATAGGGGAAAAAAACATATATAAGACAACTTATATGTTACTGATAATAATACAAACCTTGTGGACACTCAATGGATTTGGAGTAGTAGAATTAACTGGAAGACTAGATTCCATCCTCAAAGCCACGGTGTGCATCCCGTTCACAGCCTTCAATGGATACCTAATATTTTTGCCATTATGAATCAAAAGATAAATTTAATATAAAAATGAAGACAATAAGGGAAAAAGAGGAGGTAATCTTTATGGCATCAACAAACAGAAAACAGCCTGAACTTCTTCAATGTTTAGCAATAAGTCAATAACTTGAAGCTCAATTGCAAAACTAGTAGACATAAAAAGCTGGTATGATGATGCGACATCAAGAATGACAGAAATTTTTCATCAACTCCAATCAAATAAGAAAAATGAACATTAGCATAATAATGCAAACGGGATATGGCATATTTCAATATATGCAAAACGCATTTACAACAAGAAAAGAAACCAAAACATCCTTACACGTTGTTGGAAGATCAAAGCACCTTGTTCCCCACCAATAGGTCTCAACAGAATACAGTTAGTTTTGAGTTCATTCAAATCATGTACAAAAATACTGCCAAAAAAAAAAAAAAACCCCGCCCAGATAATCAACTAAGATACATACTTTCCATGAGCAGTTTCTCCTGAAAGCATGATTGCATCAGCACCTTCTCGTACTGCAATAGAAATATCAGAAACCTCAGCTCTAGTTGGTGTGGGATGATCAATCATGCTTTCCAGCATGTTTGTTGCTACAATAACTGGTTTCTGCATGCTCTGACACCTTTTGATAATAGTTTCCTGACAGACAAGCAATGTGAAGTACTATTATATGATGTAATATGATAGAATGTTAGTCCTATTATCCTATTAACTTTACAGTCCTTGCCTACATTACTTTTAGTTTCGGTAACAAATGGAAGCTTTGTTTCTTACTGAAAAAATTAAGTGACGATTCTTTATTTCCTTGGAGTATTAAATGCTCAGTGTCATATCTCTAGCACCAATTTCTTTAATTCCGAACTAATACCTTTTCAAAGAAACTTCAACAATTTGGAAATAGATGAATTCCCATCTTCGTGTTTTAACATTTAAAAAGTAGAAGTCATTGCACTTCATGAAAACCAACAATCTTAAACCTTGGAATCAAGCAGTGAATTCAAGGTTTTGTTAACACATTTTTTTATAAACAACTTCATTGATGAATGAAATTACACCAGAAGGAAAATAAATCCCAATCCAAGTGAGTTAAAAAAGACATCTCCAATTGGACAAAAGAGAGTCAAAGCTGTAAGAAGAAATAGGCAATTTACACCAAGATATCGTACTGAAAATAACATGATCTAAGAAAATATCAAAAGGATGCACTTCATCGATGAAGATATGACTATTTTGCTAAATTCTCTAATGAGGTGCATAATAAGAGCCTCATCCTTCCTTCGTTGGTGCACAAAACAATTATCCTTTCCTACAAAATCCTCTTGGTTTCCATGAAAAACTTTTAAGACTATTGTCCAATTCCAACCCTCTAGAAATTACATAAACTTAACTCAAAAATTGCAATTTCCATCAGACTACAAGACGATGCAATTTCTCTCCTTAAAAAGTTTTAATAAATATAAAGGAAGGATACATAAGCTACAAACATGTATTTCCAAAATTTACAAAATTTACTCCTATATTTTAAAAATAGTTCAAAACACTCTTGGGTTCATGTTTTGCTCGTTCTATCAATTCGTTAGTTGAATTCAACATAAATCTTTCCTATAGATCAAGTTTCCCCAACTAGCATATTAATCATAAGAATTTTCTTTTTATCTCTCTTCCAAAGAAAAATTCGTCAATAAATGGGTCGTAATCAGATGTATTTCTCATTCGTCATTCTCTCTTGTCAAGCTCTCATACTTGCCAGGGTTGAGGAGGCAATCCATGAGCTAATTGGAACTCAAATTGCGTACACACAAAAAAAAAAGCTCACTTTCTACTTTCTACCTCCGCGTTTTGTGCCCAATTCTTGTGGGGTAAACGGAGCCCTTCTACTTCTAATTAAAGGCAAACAGTTGCCATTGCAAGCAAATAACACCCACCACCCCCCCAATTTATCTGTCATGTTTGGATTAAGCTGCTAGGTTTGGGGTGGAAGTGAAAACCAAAAAATTGAAAAAACCACGCAAACCGACCGAAACTGCCATTAGTTTGGTTTGGCAGTTATAAATAAACCTATTATATTCTGCTGGTTTCTCCTTTTGAAAAAAAACCAACCAAATGTATCCGAGCCTACCAGTACTATCTACATTAAAATTCATACTTTGTATTAGCAACCCAGTGGCTTCGAAATCTCTCCACCATCGCTGGTGACATGCATTCAAGTTTCGTGAAACACAGTTAACTATTTCCATTTCAGTTATTTACACATGACAGGTGGCCCAGCCAATCCCAGCAACCCAATAGTGCAAAGTCCAGCCAAAATAACCTGTTTGTGGCTTCCTCCCACCCAACAACGCAAAGTCATCCCAAATAACCCCCACCCACCTTCAATCCGAGCTGACCCAACCCTAACACCTGGGATTTAAGTAAATGGGGAACCGCCAGACCAAACTAACTAAACAGTTGGCAATTGGTTCAGGGCGGTTTGTTTAGATTCATTTAGCAGTTCTATTCTTCGATTTTTTTTCAAATACTTGGTGGTTCACAGTTTGACACTCAAACCTAGCCGAACCAAACCGATTATGCCCCAGCTAGGTTTCTTCAGTTTGCATTAGTGTTTTTGGCATAATAGTGGAGAACCATAACTCCAATGACTTTGCGAACATAGATATTCAAAGAAAAATAATTTACTCTCTGGTCCAGCTGTCAAAGGTGTTTTTGTGAGATGGGGCAGAGAGAAATCAGACTTAGAAGCTATAATGCAAAAGATCTCAAGGATGTTAGCTAGCTTTGGCTTCTAGCTGGTGTATTCTTTTCAAAATTCTGTAATATTATAATTGATTTATGATCAATGCCAATTCTAGTCTTTTCTATGTCGAGACACAAATCATGTAACTAAAAAGGTTAATCTGGAACTGGAACTAATGTTGCAAAATGGAAGGGTGATGATTGACAGAGTACTAGTAACCATAGAGTTTTACCTGCAATAAAGGAACTTCCTCGATTGGAAGTTCAGCCCCAAGGTCTCCACGAGCTACCATTGCCTAAAAAGTCAAATAAACTAATTAGTTTCAACTCAGAACCCGACGATGAGCGTGAACAGTAACATGCGAAACAAAAGCGCGCCAAGAACATATTAACATAAATGAATAGATAAATGTTCCTTGAGAATGTAATAGAAAGCCTAACTTGTAGCCAGAAATCATCATGCATAAGTTCAAATCTATATCACTTGAAAATAGTTGGCAAGAGTAATACAATTACAATTCTATAGTGTATGTAAACATAGTCGCATATAACACTCTTAAGTAGTCTAAGTTAATAAAAATGTCAATCCATGTTGGTGGTGTGCCACAGGTTGACCATCATCCATTTCTTTCCTTTTAATAGCGTATTAACGTTTGATAAAATATTTTTGGTCATTTAAACAATTTTATCAATTTCACAGTCACATAGTCGAAAATGTTCATGATAAACAAAAAATAAAAATGAACTTTGGTTCATTTACTATGAGATGATGTTTGTAAACAATATGGTGATAGCCACCAATCAATTATAACCCACACGAAATCTCATTGGTGTTCTAATGGTGCTGTATATTGAAATATTTTATTAGAATTATTGAACCAAGGAAGTAGAAAGCTAACCCCATCTGATGCTGAAAGTATTGAATGAAGATTAGGTATTGAGTCTGCACTTTCAATTTTTACAATCACATGAATATCTGCATTACAGCCTGCAAAAAATATACATTTATTTCTTATGAGCATGAGATGAAGCATAGATGTCCTCAAATGGGAATAGGCAATGAACATTCATATATACAAATATGTACTTTTCAGATAGTCTTTCAGCTCATGGACCACTCTAGCATCCTTTACAAAAGAAACAGCATAAAAATCAACCTGATTATCCACCCCAAACTTTATATCTTCCCAGTCCTTGTCTGCACCACGAAAGATTTCAAAGATTAAAAGTTGACAATACATATAAATGTGTATAAATGATACTAAATTCTAGGCTATATTATACATATGGTCCTCGTACTTTACCACTTTGAACATTTTGGTATCTATCCTTTTATTGTTGCATTTTGGTACATGTTCTATGGACGTACCAATTCAGTCCTTCAAGTCAATATCCATTTAAATATTAACAAAATGCTGACATAGCATCACGTGAATACTGAGATGTTGCCACGTCCACTTTTTGTGCATATACAACCATACAACATACCAAGTTATCACTACAACTACACTGTAACATGCCAATTTATGTAACTCTTTAACAAGATAATAATGTTAGGAACTAAGCTGATATGTTTATAAAAGTATGAAGACTAAAATGAAAATAAAGGAATACAGGCATTAAAGGTGTCTAAGTAAAAAGACTAGAATTGCAATTTAACCTAAATTTTATAAACGCAATATTGATGCTAAATACTGAACATACCTGTTATAGAAGGCAATGTTGCACTTTTTCCACGAACATTCAAGTGGCGCCTTGATTTGAGTTCGCCACCATCAGTGACTACACACTTAACCAAATCATTTGTCTTCGACTTAACTGTCAATAACATCATTCCACCTAGAGTATGAAAAAGAAATTTAGTTTTGAGACACTAGAATAGGCAACTGTAATTCTATAACTCATCAGCTAAAAACCATAAATAACTAGACTTTATTTCAACTAGTCAACCATATACAACATTTGATCAAAACTTCAAGATATTTAAGCATATCCGTTTGAGCGTGCTCAAGTGCATGCCCTCATCTTAATCTTGGAGCCTCATATATCAACTTTCAATGCAATTGAATGGCAAGTTAAATTGTACAGAGAATGAAGATTGTATTCGTCTGTTCAAAAGTAAAGGTCTAAATTGGGTTATGCATTTGATAAGCAGAAAACTGCATGAATAAAAGATGTCCAGATCTTTAATACCTTCGGCCCTGTTGTCTTTTAAAAGTTAATTTAGGAAGATTAAACTCTGTTTTAAGATTTTTGCCACTGTTCGTAAGTTGGGTTACTGTAAGTTTAGTATTCTTTTACTGTTGTGTTTAATAAGCTGCCTAATAGCCTATATAAATTAGACCATTGGCTGTATTGAGTCTCAGTATTAATAAAAATTGTCTCCAAGAATCTTATTCAAAAATTAATCTACGCTACATAAGCTGACAATAAAATAAAACAAGTCACTGATTGAGAAAGGTTGTATCATACATTGTCAGCACCAATGTGAAACAAACAGGAGAAATATACTCACCATCAACAAGCACACTATCGCCAACTTCTACATCACTTATAAAGTCGTCATAGTTAACACTAACAGTGTCTTCTGTGCTGACTCCTCTTTTGATTGTGAAGTTAAATTCTTGTCCATCTTTGAGCGAGATTGGTTTAGGTACATCTCCACTTCGAACCTCAGGGCCCTGAATGAAACAAATAGAAGTATGATGCAGTAATTATAATACCAAGAGCATAGATCATTATTTCAAAAGGTAGAATAGAGAGATATAAACTGAAGATTGAGATACAACTAAATCTCTTGTACCACTACACAAATGGATTCGACAATGATGATCATTTCTATAAAAGATCAAGTTTGATATTAAACTTCAACAAAGAAATCTCACTAATATATGAGAGCGCCGTATGAATAATAAGTTCAAGAAACTTGCACAACCATTTAATTCAAATATCGTATGGTTAAGAGTTTAAAATCAATATGAAGTTTTAACATCAGTCCCGTCTGTACTAGTTATAATCCAGCGTTCAATAAACATATAGAAGTTAGAAAACATACCTTTGTGTCAAGCATAATGGCTATAACTTTGTCTTTAAATTGTGCGTTATATTCCTTAACCAAATCAATGGTTTTCTGGTGGGAAGAATGATCACCATGGGACATGTTTAAACGTGCCACATTCATACCCATCTCTGCCAATTTCCATATCATTTCACGTGAACTTGTGGAAGGACCAATGGTGCAGACTATCTTAGTTTTCCTTCTAGAATTCGTGGTTAGCTTCATCCTACTAAGAGGGAATCCATTAGATTGATGATCAAAGGTAGAGTTCGAAATGTCCTGATCCTGAACCGAATAAAAGTCTCACTCTTAGGACCGTGATGCATCAAACATCACAATAAGAAAGAACACAACATCACATTTTAGTTTTACTGGAAAAAAGAAATATGAGAATAAACAGCATCAGACTCCAGAAACTAAGATACATTTATTTTTCCAGCGCAGTCCAAAATTAGAAAATTAAAGTTTCACGAAATGAAACTGAGGAAAACACATCAATCTCATAATATCCATAAAACTCGATGCATGTACAAGAGCCAGTATATCTCCAGAACAAAACAGAGAAATGTATCAACATCAGCCAAAAACAAGCCTCAAATAAGCATCAGAGAAAACAAACAGAACAGAACATAAAGAAAGTAAACTCACAGTGTCCAGAGAGCCTTTATACGACGCAACCTCCCGCTGCTCGGCTATTCTCGAGCATCTAATCAAAGCGATTTGTTTCGATTGCACATACATCCTTCCACTCTTCGCTTCAATACCAAAAGCATCGGAAACGTTTCTACACGATGCAAGGCGGTCAGCAACTCTGGTAGAATCAGATTTCAGTAGCGGTACTCCCGTAGAGAGATAAAACGTAGCCATGGGAAGAAACCTCTAACAGAACGAATGGCAGGGAGAGAGTATTTGCCCGGAGAAGTTCAAGAATCCTGAAGAGAAGGATAATCTCCAGCTACAAATGCAGTGGAAGAAGCGAAATGGTGGTGGTCTCACTTCCACCGGCCAGCGAGTACGGCGGCGGTGGGCGGTGGGCGGCGGTGGAGTCTTGTTATACAAAGACAGAAGGCCAGAGGTTTTGAGGACAGTTGGGGGTCTTACTCTGTATCTCTTTTCCCTCATTCTTTCATATTTTATACTCTTCCCTTCTCCCTCACGCGCTTAAACTCTCGAGTGTTTAACACTTCCCTTTTTTGTCTTATTATTATATATTAATAAACTAGTCGTATTATTAATTAATTTATATACATATTTTTTTTTTAAATTATCTAATTTTTATTTTCAATATATATTATATTAGAATTTATAATATTTATTATATATATTAGAGCCTTATATTTTTTCTTTTTTTTTTTTTCTTTTTTGGGAATGGACTAAAAATTAAGATTATTATTAAAATTTGTGAGAATTTTTTTTTTTTCAAAATTAAAAATTAAAAACCATACAAATTATGAAATATTCAAAAGAGTAATTTTAATGAATCGTTTACTCGTTCAAGTACAATGTAGCTAACAAATATTATATTAATACTAACGTACACATATAATTTAATTAATTAAAAGATTATATTTAAATAGTAAAACATACTTATAACTTAAAATTTTTAGAGTTATTGATTAAAACCTTAAATTAATTAGTATAATAATAATTTAAAACATTATTTACGGATAATTTTCACGTAAAATTATTTAAAAAAATTAGAGGAAAAAATAGGATAATCAAATAGATAATTACCAATAAGGTTATAAAAAATTTTGAAAAAATAATTTTATTTTTTAGAATTCAAATAAATTTATTTTTTATAATGTGGAGTTAATTTTAAAGAAAATCAACATCACTAATTTAAAATAAAAAATTAATTAAGAGCTCTAGTTTTTTTTAAAATTTGCTCTACAGTCCTTCCTATTAAATAATTTGAAATTTTGTCCACAAATGAGGGAAAAAAAACCCCGAGGGCCACTAGGGGGGAGTTTGCAATTATTTATTTTCTATTTTTTTTTTCTTTTTTCAGAAATGAAAAAAACCAATGGTCCATATTCGGCGTGAAATGTACGCGCCAAGGAGCGAGTGTGCCGCCAAATAAAAAAAATATCTTTTTTTATTACTGACTGGCATATCGTACATTTCCGAAGATTCTTTCGAAATTAAAATCGAAGATTCCATGGGATATTTTTCTGATCTGCCTTCACCTTTTGCCACGTGTCAATAGAACTCATCCAACGGCCAGAAATGTGTGTCTCTCTCACGTCCAAAATTTCTACCAGACATTTGGCATTTTTTTTATTTAATATTTAATTAAATTTTTTATTTTATTAAATTCATCTTTAAACTTAAATAAGTATCATTAATTTAATTTTTCGTTAATCAATTTTAATATAAATTAGTTTTCGTAAAAATAACTTTTTAATTGGAAAAATTACTTTATTTTTATTTTTTTTATAATTTATTAATTTCATAGAAGAGAAACAAATATTTAATGATAGAGGGTTAAATTGTAATTTTATTTTTCTAAATTTTAATGAGGATTTTAAATTTTTTTTTTTTCTTTTGTTTCTTTAAATTATTTTTTAAATTATAGCCCAATTTTCAAAGCTCTAATTTCTAATCCATTTAAGGCATGTAAACGTTTTACCTTCCTCTTAATAATTATTAAAAATAAATAAAATTTGGTTTTATGTCTTTACTTAATATGTTACCCTCCAAAAAAAATAAATAAATATTTGAACGTTTCACGTGAATCATATGATTATTTGATCCGTGTCAAAATATTGATAGAAAAAAACGCTAACAATTTGAACGTGTCTAGTTATATGAAATTTCGTTCGGATGTCTTTATTTGAATGTGCATGCCCTATCAAAAATACCCTGAACGTGTGATATGTGAGTCATATAACTCTTTTTTCGACAAATTAAAACGTGAGTTGACAATTTTAATATGATGTCTTTACTTGACACGTGATATTTAAAAAAAAAAAATACAGAGAATGTGTGACAAAAGGCATATAACTCTTTCATCCATAAATTTAAACGTAAGCTGACGTGGAAATTCATTTGAGAGAAAAAAAAAATAATGACAATTCTATGGGCCAAATCTAATAACCGTACACAGTTATACAAAACTATGTTCTGATGTTTTTACTGTGTGACTGGTTAAAAATAACCTGCCATGTTTTTACTGTGTGACTGGTTAAAGGTTCAAAATAACCTGCCATTGACAGCTATTTAAGAGAATAAAAAATAAAAAAAAAAAACATTAATAATTCAATGAATTTAGTCTAATTTAATTAATAACATTATTTTTTAAAAATAATATGTCGTTGTTGTGTGTTACTTGATGGTTCGATCTTCCACCTCGAGAATCAGCTCTATTGGAGTTGATTTCATAAGTCATTCTAGAACACGTGCTAGAGAAAAAAATTATCATCTTGTAATTTTATTTCATCAACGAAATATTACTATTTTATAAAAAGAGAGATTACGATCATAAAGACTATATCTCTCATACGAGTTACGTGTGCTTCGACACGATTTTCTTTTTTTAGTAGTGATTTCACGGCTAGATTAGATGATAAACTCTACATTCTCAATCTCGAGATTTAAGGTTGTTCTTGTTATGCTATAGTTTCTTCAATTTTGGTTCGTGATTTCTCTTGGCTATATGGTTTATCGAGAAAAGAGACCGAGCGTAAATAGTTTTTTAAATATACAAATCTCCAAGAATTTTTAACTCAACTCACTTCAAAAATAAAGAATAGGTTCTCCTTGCAACCCGAAGGCTATGAACGCTCCCATCAACGAACAACGATTTATGATACATTCGGAAAACAAAGAATATGTATAAAAATACTCGACAAGCAATTTGCTTGTAGCCTCTCGTTTATTGAAACTCCTAATTCAGACTAATTCCATGATGTGAATTATTTCTAATACTATCAGATTCTTTAGAATACGTGATAGGTAAAAAAAAATACATTGAAGGTGTGATATGTGAGTCTTATAACTCTTTCATCGAAAAATTTAAACGTAAGCTAACGTAGAAATTCATTTGAGAGAAAAAAAAAAAGAGAGATAATAATCATAAAAACATATTTCACTCGATGGGGTCACGTGTGCTAACAAGATTTCCTTTTTTGGTCGTGATTTTATGTCCAAATTAGATGACAACCATACATTCTCATTCTCGAGATTTAAGGCTATTCTTGTCATGCTGTAGTTTCTTCGATTTTAGTTCATAGTTTCTCTTGGCTATATAGTTTATCGAGAAAAGAGATCGAACTTCAAGAAATAGTAAATGGTTTTTGAAATATACAAATCTTCAATAATTTTTAACTAAACTCGACTTCAAAAATTATTGGAACTCATTATATATATATATATATTTTTTTATCTCGAGATCAAATTTTCCCATATATAAAATAAAAAGTTTAGAATTCTCCAAAAAAAAAAAAAAAAAAAAAATTCAATTT
>NW_019272062.1:525798-584004 GCF_002738345.1 Cucurbita maxima
AAAAAAAAAAAAAAAAAAAAAAACATTCAATTTATATCTTTTTATATTTATATATATATTAAGAGGCTTGAAATAATAAATTTCCGACATAGCAAACATTAGTAACAAAAAAATTATATTAAAAGAGTTAAGGTTTGCAAAATGGCTCGGAGTCTCGAGAAGGTAACATTCAAATATCATTTAAACCTTGCAACTCGAAGGCTACAAACGCTCCCATCAACGAACTACGACTTATGATCCTTTTATATAACAAAAAATAGGTTAAAAATACTCAACAAGCAGTCTGTTTGTAGCCTCTCGTTCATTGAAACTCCTCCTATGCAGCATTTCTTAAGCTCCGTGCTCATTCAGGGTCCTAGAGTTGACTAATTTCATGGCTTCGAATTATTCCTAGTCTTATTAGATTAAGTACATATAACCTACTTGCTCTCTACGGTTTATCCAATGATCACACTTTCTGCCCCTAAATTATGGTATTCTAAACTGAGTCTGGTAAGTATGGAGGAGTCGTTCTTCTTATGTATCAGTCTCCTGTTCTTCATGTTTATCTAAAGTGAATCTATAAGTTGTGCGATCCTAATTTTTTTTTATGTATCAGTCCCCTTGATTTACAAAACTCTCATCACTTCGTAGACACGATCATATTAGGATCGCACAACTCACCGGCTCAATTTAGATAAACACGAAGAACAGAAGACAAGGAAAACTCCAAGGATTTGTTTATAGATAAATTCAATAGTTAGAGAACTAATTAGAAGAATGCATCACAGAAAAAACTAGATTAAAGAATACGGAAGATTTCGTCAGGATAGAGGCAAGCAATATCAATCATCAATCAACCGAAGAAATAAGCGTGAGATCGTGAGAGTGTTGGATGTGATTTGTGTGAAACTCCAAACGCAATAAATGCAGCCAAAACGAAACTGAAATCAAACCGAATGAGTTGAAAGACATTTAAAACTTGTAGGAAGCAAATTCATCGGCACGAAATGAATCGATTCGTAATCTGCTTGTTGAATTCAATTAAAACCGTGTTGAGGTGCACAAATGAAACAGAAATCAAAATGAATACCAGATTTCCATCTCTCTTTCTCTCTCCCTAGACATATATAAACAGCAAATCGAAGACGTAAAAGTCCAATCGAGAATCATCCAAGGGTGAAAAGAAGAGAAGAAGCTCGAACGAACCTGAAGATGTCGAAATCGGTTCGATTTTTCGGGTTCTTCCTCTTGGCCCTAACGATTTCATCGTTGATTCACTCCGCCTTCGCTCTTAGAAAGTTTCCGAAGGCGATTGATTCAGTCGATTGGTCCACGGCGGCCTGTTTGAACGCGTTAAACGCGGTGGAAGGATGCCAGGGGGAGATCGACATGGCAATAAAGAGCAATGAGATCGAGGTGAGTTACAATTGCTGCAGGGTGATATTACATGGACTGCCGGAAAAATGCGCCGCCGTGGTTTTTTCGTCTGGTGGAGAGTCTTCGTCGGAGATTAGCGGCGCAGTGAAGGAATATTGCGACGGAATGGGAATTACGCCGCCGGTGCTCTAGACGGAGGATAAAGTAGGAGAAAATTGAGGGCTTAAAGTCCACCGTTGTTCATATGGAATCCGGTTTTCTTTGATGAATCCCCACTTTTTGGCTCTAATCGTGGTTTTATTTTACTTTAATATCAAAATAAATGGATTTTGTGAACCCAATCTCGTGGTATAAATACAAGTAAACCAAAAGTGATATCCTTGCTTAAAATAATATCTAACGACTATCTTGCTCGATAATACACGTTGTAATCGTCTTTTTTCTTAGAGAAATTGACAATTATGTAACGTTCACTCTCAACACTGAGAGTGAAAGTTGCATAATTGCCAACTTAGAATCGTGTCGGGCCTACAATCGCGCAACGTATGCTCAAAGCTCTAGCTCGATTTCGATTTGGGCAACGTATGCTCAAACCACTGGCCCGATTTGGACACCGTATGCTTAAACCATTGGCCCAATTTGAGAATAAGGTTTTAGAAAACGAGGGTAAAGAAATTTTGAAAGAGTTTGAAAGCAAAGTTATATGACAAACAAGCAAAAAGCAACCCAACAACGAGTAGAGAGAATTTAACCACGGATATATAATTCTATTAAATCTATAGCGTTTAAATCCGATATAACCTAATTCTACTAGATTCAATAGATAACTAATCCATTATTGTATGTCCTTCAAGAATTTAGAAAATCAGTATATTCTATCATCTCGAACTACCTGCAAATCCTCGTATAAATTTCAAATGCTCTCATATCCCTTCGTGTAATGAATAATATTACTTCCTAATTGGTCGGAAGCGATTGATTTTCCCCACCCCTATTATGTTCCGACACCTACGAGCCAAGAAGGTAAAAAAGTGGAGAGATTTTTCTCCCAAAACAGCAAATAATTCCCAAATGATTTAATTACAAAACTCTTCACATGAATAAGAGGATGCAAGTTCGAACTAAAATACATAAACGAAACACTCAATGATAGAATCCACAAGAAAATATGAAGATACGAGCTTCCAAACTTCAAAGAAAATAGTATATATCAATTACCGTTGAGTATGCTCACATTGACAATTAAAATCCCGAACTCCAAAGAAAATAGTATATATATCAATCACCGCTCGGTATGTCGGGCAGCTAGATAGACCTTAGTGACTCAAAATTGTATAGACTTCTTATTTAAGAGATTGAAAATGAGAAACAGATATTTATACATTCCAAGGAAACTGAATAACAGGAACCTTGATGTTAGCTACACACCCTAATCTATTATATATGTAATCTGCCATAAGATTGGCAGCCTATTTTCTTGTTTTTTTTCTCTCTTTTCTGCTAAACATGATCACTCAGTTGGGGGCTTAGCCCAAACTTATAAATAAGGGAACTGTATGCCAATTATGAAATAAGGTGGCCACAGAACCTCCATAAATAAGGGAGAAGCGGCAACTGAAGTTCTGTAATTCCATAGGATATTCATAGAAAAATGCTACTCACCGAACAATCATCGTGAACACGCCAAATGGTTTCGCCCATCAAGTTTGCGATCGAGAGGACTGTCAACTGAGGGAAGTGAGTTTTGGGAGCTGGAATTGTGTTCGTAACGATCACTTCTTGGAAGATGCCACTGGAGAGCCTCTCAATGGCAGGGGGGCTGCAGATGGAGAACTTTGTTAGATGATATTTGATACTGAATATTGGAAACTTTTGAGGGCAGTTAATAATAACATAACAATGAAGAGATTTGAATTTAAGTGGTGATGCCATAAGATTAGAAGCAACGGGCAACATGATCTTTATTGATATTAATGGACATAGGAAAATATTAGTGAGATCCCACGTCGATTAAGGAGGAAAACGAAACATTGTTACAAGGGTGTGGAAACCTCTTCCTAGTAGACGTGTTTTAGAAACTTTGAGAGAAAGTCCAAAAGGGAAAGGTCAAAGAGGGCAATATCTACTAGTGGTGAGCTTAGGCCGTTACAAATGGTATCAGACCTAGACACCGAGTGATTTGCTAATGAGGAGGCTAAGCCCAAAGAGGGTGGACACAAAGCAGTGTGCCAACAAGGACGCTGAGCCCCAAAAGGAGTGGATTAGGGGTCCCACATCGATTGGAGAAGAGAAACGAGTGCCAATGAGGACGCTGGGTCCTGAAAAAGGGTGGATTATGAGATCCCACGTTGGTTGGGGAGGAGAACGAAACATTCTTTATAAAGGTGTGGAAACCTCTCCTTAACAGACGCGTTTTAGAAACTTTGAGGGGAAGCCCAAAAGGGAAAGTTTTAAAAACCTTGAGGGAAAGCCCAAAGAGAACAATATCTGCTAGCGGTGGGCTTGGGCAGTTATGAGAAGTTCTAGTTTTGCCTCGTCCCTATAATAAAAATGAAGGGAAGACGATATAGAACACGGAGAAGTAAGTTGAGTTCTTAGTCTAAATTCTTGAGAGTGCACCAATTTGAATTCAACTGATTGGGGATCTTTTATTGTAATAATCTCAGTTGGTGTACTTCAGTTTTAGTAGAGAATGTTTTGAATCAAAAGGAAGAGGGAATAAACCTGAAAACAGCATGACTGCAACAAGCATAAACTTCTCTGGCTCCCTCTTGATGTAGCAGTTCAGCCCCTTTTGTAATAGTTCCTACAAACCCACAATAGCTTATAAGATATGTCTTCAAAAGAACCATTCAGCAAAGTTGATATCAATTCAGATTCTTAACTCACCAGCTGTGTCAATCATGTCATCAACCATAACTGCAACCTTCCCTTTTACATCACCAATCAGGTTCATTACCTGCAAACACACTACATCAGGTTTTTAAGCCTTCAGCAATTTAATCCAAAGCTTTAGTCCAGAGAGGGAAAACGCCACGGCATCAAACATTTCATATCGGTGTGATGGCATACAGTGCTCGCAGCCCAGCGATCCCGTTTTTGGCAGACACGATGTGAGGAATTTACATTCGACAACTTCTTACCTATTGGACAAGGCTGATATAATTTATTAATGAGCTGTCAACAAATTGATTTGTTAATGAACTCCAATATGGCCTAGACAATGTTTATCCTCAAATGCATCACTAATCAGATTATTTACCCTCTAATTTCTTTGGTTAAGGAGTTGACTGCAGAAAACATAGGGGAAGTCCTGTTTCAACTAAACATTTCTCCCAAATTAGAGAATGGATTTCAGTGAGTTCAAGAAACAAAATCTTACACCAAAACAAGATCACAGCCATAGAGTATAATGGAAAATACCTCGGCAACATTGTGTCCATGACGCCTCTTATCGACAATAGCTAAAGGTGCATCGGACAGCTTTTTAGCAAAAGCGCGTGCTCTGGCAACTCCTCCAACATCAGGAGAAACCACAACCAAATCACCAGAACAAATCCTCTTGCTAGCAAGATAGTCAAGAATCACGGGCTATAAAGTAAATCACAAACAATGCAAAATTCAGTAAAAATCCAATATTTTCAAATGCTGGCAAAAAGAAGATCAAAACAAATTGAACCTACATGGCAATTTACATGATCCACAGAAATATCAAAGTAGCCCATGGATTGTCCAGAATGAAGATCACAAGCAAGAACACGGTTTGCACCCGCTTCAGTAATGATGTTGGCAACAAGCTTCGCAGCAATGGATTCACGCCCTTGAGTCTGATGGAAGATTTTAAACAGGCTGTTAACAGCAAATAATAGAACCACTTCCATCCAAGAACAATTCATCAAATCAACTCAATGTAAATACTTATATGCTCATAATATCTCTTCTGCTCAAACTTTAACAAAATACATCAAACTTGGATTCATCATGCTTTTAAGAATCAGCACTTTCAAGCATACACAAACATTGAGTTGTGAAAATATGCAGCTGAAAATATTACCTTTCTATCAGCTCTAGCATATCCAAAATACGGAATCACAGCCGTAATATTCTTGGCTGAGGCTCTCCTACAAGCATCTATCATAATTAAAAGCTCCATAAGATTCTCATTGGCTGGGGGACAGGTGGGCTGTACTAGGAATACATCACATCCTCTAACACTCTCTTGCAATTGAACATATATTTCGCCATCCGCAAAACGCTTAATGTTAATCTTTCCAAGCTCCAGCCCCATGTAACAGGCAATTTCCTGAGAACTAAATAACTCAAATTTAGCAAACAAAGATAAGTCTCCAGAGAGAAAGAAGGATTTATATTTGCATGCTGAGCCAGAGTGATGTCCAAAACCATTCAGCCTTGTCAGTCACTTTAATTGAACATGACAAGTTCAGTCACCATCGATCCTCCATAAGGATGCACACAAAAAACATATTTATTATTCCACTTTCCCACAAGTTCAACCAAATCATCCAGAAAAAAAAAATGGTTGGCGCATAAACTGAACTCATAATATTTTTCGCCATTATGAACATGTATTGATAGATCTAAATGAGCAACATCAAGTGTAAAAATCATGCATATCCAAACTAATAAAGAGTAAAGGAAAAAAAATATTTGAAATATAGAATGACAATCAAAATATTACAATGAAGTTAGGTAAAAAAAAATCATTTGATTAGCGAACAAGATGTGCAGGGTGACCTGCCGTTGACCAATATATCATTATTTAAACCTTCAAACCCCCTCCACACAAAGGCAGGAAAAAAATAATCAGAATAAACTATCAAGAAAAAACCCAACACATATCATGCCACCTCGATAGTGATTTCTAAACATTCATTTGAAAAGTTCATATACAAACAAAACTTTCATTCCAGTGTAGAGTTAAAACTAAAAAGCGTTTCATGAGTACAGCAGAAGAGCTTAACCTGTGAGAGTAAACGATTCGCAGACCCAGAAAACAATTTCAAGCGCGTACTACTCCTATTAACTATTTTCTCCATGCGAGCTGACTCCATGAACTTGGGCAGCGTCCGTTCAGTAACAATTGGAATTGTAGGCTTCCCGTTCACATGCTTCAAAGACTCGGATAGATCACATCTCTGGAAGAATTCAATTTTAGTTTCAAAAGAAAATCAGAAACACAAGAATTAATGCAATAGAACATTGATAGAGACACCTTTTACCAGAAACAAATTATAGTGTGGTCAGAAAAGGTATATAATATAGCAGCACAATTATTAGAAACAACGAAGGAAGTGGAAACACCCCCAAAGCTTCACGTGACGCTAAAATTGTAGCAACAGTACATTCAACACTTAAAAACTGTTCTATCTCGTTTTTTTTTCCATTTATCTTAACACAAAAATCTCTTAAGTATATCAAATCCTCTCATGAGCAAAACAAACGAAATAGAACAGCAACGGAATCCGAAATTTCAAAAACAACAAGAAACAGCGAAACATAACGAATCATCGTCATTGCATCATCAAACGCACAAAGTCGGAGCCATCAGAACAACAAAAACAATTAAACTCATCTCCAAAACAAAGAAAACACGTATTCAACGAAAGAGGAATCATACAACTCCGCCAGTGGAACACATTCGAATGCGAGAATCATTCGAAACAAAAGCTCCATGGTCGAAAGAAGCAACGGAGAACAAAGACGACAACGACGAAAAAGAATAAGACGGTAGAGTCAGCGCAGCCATAGAATCCATTGATAGGGTTATGCCGCGCAAGGCAAAATTCAAGATTCAAAGACGACGAAGAACAGCTCTGTGAGCTTCTTATATATACATCAATGGCGGTACTGCGAAATTTTTTATTTATTTATTTATATTTATTTGTCTTTAAAAATCGAACTTTTTTTTTAATTTGGGCATTTTTTTCCGGGAAGAAAAAGACGTCACGTGAAGCACCCAATACGCCGTCGTTTAACGCAGAAAAAATCGCTCTCAGGGCTGTTTGGCTACGCATTTAACCAAATTTACAACAGAATTTCAAGTCCCTCCTTTTAAAATGACACGTACGCCCAACTTACCTAAGGTCCAGAAAATATTAGTTTTACTATTATTATTATTAATTTTTTTTTAACTATTTACATATTTATTTTATTCTATATAAATTAAAATAAAATTTCATCTAATTTTTAAATTAAATATATAATAATTAAATTGACGTATCTTCTTTAATCATTTTCTTAAATAAATTAAGTAAAATTTTAAATTATATCGTTAAAGTAATATTTGTGTTAAAAGTATTATCGATGACGATAGATTTGATGCGATTATTATCGTTAATTGAATTTTAATACTCACCGGATTTGTTTTAGTTATTATCAACTTGAATATAATTCAATAGATAAGACATCACTTATCATTTTAAAAATTGATGGTTCGACTGCTATATTGCTATGTTGTATTATATAATTGTTAAAATTAGAATTTTAGCCCCTAAACTTTCAAATTTGTTTAATACGTCGATTTTTTTTTATTCAATAAATCGACCTTTTTAAAATTTTTAAAAATTAATTAATTTATTAGATATAAATTTGAATTTTATGTCTAATAAAATCCTAAATTTTTTAAATTTGTTTGGAGTATGTTCATTATTTTTGTTCAAAGATATGTATAATTACGTCAAAATCTAAGTTTAGAGACTAAACTTGTAATTTAATTAAAAGAGCGTTTATTTTTAATATGTGGAGTGGTCAAGAGTACTAATTTTATGCTAGTTGAACTATGCTCAAATTGTGTAACCATTCGACTAATAAATTGGATATTAAACCACCGCTACTAAAAATGTGCACAACATCGATTATTTAGAATATAATAAACTGACCCAAACTTCGTAATATTAAAAACAAAATTTGAGATCTCATTAAAACTATAAAACAACTCGAGGTCAATTCAATCATTTTATTTTGAAACTTATGTGGCATAAAATAAATAAATAATGCAATTTGTCTAAAAAAATTTGATGATCCGAAAAACTCGATCAACCCAACCTAACTAGATTAAGTTGAATCTAAAAAAATGTCTCAACCCAACCTAAGTCACCCCACAAACACCCCTACTTGAACCGAACATTGAACTACAACTTAAACCAAACTCACGTCAAAAAACCATCAATATGCATGAAGTAGAAACCCGCCCAACCTAACCAGATTAAGTTGGGTCTAAAAAATGTCCCAACCCAACCTAAGTCACCCCACAAACACCCCTACTTGCAACCGAACATTGAACTACAACTTAAACCAAACTCATGTAAAAAAACCATCAATATGCATGAAGTAGAAACCCGTGATTGAAACACAATGTTAATCAAAAAAGGGAAACTGAAGGGGACTGAAGAGAAGTCGAGGAAGGAGAAATTCGAGTTTGAAAAGTCGAGTCAAAGAGTCGCACCACCAAGTCGTGGGAATGAAAACTGAAGCCAACTCCTAAAGCTAGGATCAACTCTTAATCGAGGCTCTTAGTCATTTTTGACTGCCTTCGTACCTTAGAGCCTCATTTTTTGAGGATTTGCACGGCTTAAGTTTAGGGCATTGCTATGATACCATGTTAGACGAACACGAATCTCTACAATGGTATGATATTGTCCACTTTGAGAGTATATTCTTAAATTATAAACATATGACGATTCCCTAAATTAGCCGATGTGGAACTTTCATCATCTAACACATATTACTGAAATTTTAGTTTTATTTAAATTAATTTATTCATTATGAAAAATAAAATATATAGTTACAAATTTGATTTAAATAAATAATTTTAATGAAAAAGAAATAATGTTCGACTATGAAAGGTTCACCCAAGAATTATCCACACAAAAATAATAATAATAATAATAATTTGGGTAGAGATGTTCACACGTGTCAGAGCCGAAATGGGAAGCTCTGTCACATATATTTTTTTTTCTATTATATAAATTATTTTTTTATTTTAAAGAATTTTTTATAAATAATATCTATTTTCCAATATAATTTCTACTTTAAAAAAAAATACAAAAAGAACCATAAATTTAATAATATCTTATTTAAAAAAAAAAGTAATATTTAAATAATTTCAATATTTCATACTTTTAACGGTTAAAATTTTATTTATTTATATTGAGATCGGACGGAAGTTTAGGTGGGGTGAAGTGGGATCGAGGACATGAAATATACTCGGTATCTTTGACCCAATTTTTCTCTACTCCTCCCTCATTCTTCAAATATTGATCCAAGTTAAATAAAAATATCTAATTTTGTATTTTAATTTTAAAAAAACTCACATAGATATCTTCTCATTTACGCTATAATTTTAAAAAAATTAAGGTTAATTTGATGAATTTCTATGGAAGAGATGGAGACAAAAAAAAAATAAAAAAAAAAATAATAAATAAATAAATATATATAATAAAACAAGTGAGGGAGGCAACAAAAAAGAGCTTAAATTAAGAAGGATTTTAAATTGAAGAGCATACGTTATGGGTTTTGTTTGGAGAGTTGAAAACTGAAGACAAGGTGAATTGGGAGACGTTTTTGTGAGAAGTGACAAAATTGAGCTATTTGGTCCGTTCTTCTTCGTTGGCACATTGTCTTTCTCGTTTCTCTTTTCTTTTCCTCGTTGTCGAGAAATAGATTATTTGAAATGCAATGATTAATTATTTGGTCCGGAAGCTCATAAAACTCATGAACATTCATTTTATGTTTTTTCTAGTTCAAGAGTATAGTGATTTAGCCCTCATTGAATTAATCTGGAGTCTTTACCAAACCGATGGTAGAGTGACTTACTTGTCACCATGAGATCATATCAAGACATGAACGTAAGAAAACGCCTCTAATGAGATCAAACGTAAGAAATGGTACACAATACCCTATTTTTGTAGACTAGCTTACGAGGTAAGCTTGACATGTTTCATGGTCTCACCGGTGATACCTTGTCACCTTCAGACATGTTTCATGGTCTCACCGGTGATAGCTTGTCACCTTCAGACATGTCATGCGTAAGACAAGAAAAAGATTAGGGTAAATACCACTAATTAAATATGGTGTTATTGCTTGATCGTTATCAAATATAACTCATAATTGACGGTATTGTTGTTGACTGAATTCTATGTTTATTATGGTATTATACTAGCAAAAACTTATATGTTTGTTTTAGAATCATATCACCGGGAGGACGTGAAAGGGGGTGTAAAAATCGTTCTAAAAACTTTGTAATAACTTTTTCTAGTAAGGTAAAGGATTTGTCCATGGGATTAATTTAAGAGCATTACTAGAACAGAGTTTCATGGATCCAACCACAGTCTAAGCAAACAAGGAACTCTTAAAATCGCTCATTGAACAGTCAAATCAAACAAGGAACTCTTAAAATCGCTCACGATTGAATAGTTGGGTTTCACAAGTTTCGTTGATTCTACATTGAGAATGAGAGGAAAGCAATGCCTGAAAATGGTCACTAACGCGTTAAGTGTCCCGCTTAGAGAGTCCGTTCGCATGGTCGAGCATCCGAAAGTTGTTTATAGTAGCACTATGTATTCACTAGGATGACACAGTGGGATCTCTACACAATCCAACTCCTCATCCCAAAACCCAATCATCATATTTTGAATCGTTTGGTCTCTCCACCAAATTCAGACAGCTTGTTCGGCAAATTCTCATCATTCCTCACAGCCCATAAAAGGGATTGGACATTTTTTTTGATAGAGGATCAGGTGGTGTTCTTTGAAGATGGAAAATTCGCCCACCTAATTTTATCAATTTGCAAATTCTTAAACAGATTCTCATTTGAAACAGAGCAAGACATCATGTAATTAGAAACCCGAGTCCCCAAAACCATGATATAATCACACACGCTTCAAAATTACAAAACCCCATATCGAATCTTTACGATATATCAAGAAATTGTACATGAATGACAGCATCAATTTTACAAAACAAGTGTGAGAAAGAATGGGTTACAGTTCACATTCAGTGAACATCAATATACACGCAGTTCCTAATTCAAATTTGTTAGCATTATGGTTCTGATCATATAAGGTTTTGCCACAAAGGCAATAAATTTTTACAAAAGCATCCAAGACGAGAAAACGAAATCCTATAAGTAGATAAGATAGAAAAAAACAAAAAAAAAACAAATTCTTGCAAGGATCTAATACTCTTTAGCCAAAAAAAAAAAACAAAAAGTTATAAGGATATGTGCCATTCATTAATTTCATTTACTCTATTTTTGCAACATGAAGAGAATGGGGTTAAACAAATTAAATTGAAGCACAGACATGCAGTACCATACAGGACAACAAGGAAAAAGGATAGGGCACTTACCCTTATGATCCTATATTTACACTGTAGGTGACACGTTCTAGAAGGGCAGAACTGTTAGTCCACATCTTTCAGTTGATGAAGAGACTCGATTTCCTGGAAGAGAAAAGGATAAACATTAGAAATTGAGTGAACAAACTTCTATAGAACAAGACAACCCCTCATCCCCAGGGGAAAAGGGTCAGAGGAATCGAACCTCTTTAGGGTGTTGGATTTGGGAGAGAGATTTTAGTTGGGTGCCTTCCATGTTTGTAAGTAATTGCACAACAGTCTGCAAATGAGGAATGCTGCAAACATTTGGAGTCCAGTAAACCAAGACAGAAACCAAATTGATCATAGACGTAAAACTACATATTTAGAAAGAAGGGGTTTATCTTAAAATTCGACATAGACCATTTATTCTTGTGGGGGTCGAGTAAGAGTAGAAGCAGTTTTTACTAGATACACCAAATAGCAAGAACAAAGTAGTCATCGATGCTAATTTCTTCGGGTCACATCAGCAACTTCATTATCAAGAAAAATTTGCTTGGAGAGGAAATATCAAGAAAAAATTTGCTTAAAGTTGTTTAGTTTGCATAACAGAATCTCATCATTCTAGGAGTATGTGGTACATCAGAAAAATCTTAAAACAGAATAGAACGAGAGCATTCTTCATCCCTGATAAATTTATCAATTTTAATATTAAAGATGTTGATTATAATATATCGCTGGAAAACAAAGAATTTAATCATGTACTTCAACAATTGTTACGAAATTTATAGGAAATTATGGGTTTCGTCAACAAAGAAATAACGCATGATCTTGTACATTTGAATATACAAATAGAATTAATTCCACCAATGCATGTTCAAGGAAAACAATAACCTTTCTAGTCCCTTCTCAACATGTGCATCTAATGATGAAACCACTTGCGGCATCTGCTCTAAGATCTGCATCACAAGAAGAGAAGTGAAAGTACTATTAGAAGTTTTTGCTAAGGAGTTCAATTAAAAATAAATTAACGAAATAAAAACATGTTCAGTTCATTAATTGATTGAACGTACTTTCTCAGTATTTTTTATAGTAGATGCTTTTGCCAAAAGGTTCTTTGGCAATTTTGCTAACTGAGCCTGCAGGCAAGATGAACTATATGACAAACTGAACTGAAAACAACGCAATACGTAAGAAACTAAAAACAAAATTGCATGTCAGCAATATGATTAAAGCTTCCGACAGTTGAATTTATCTCACGTAGACAAAATGTGAAGAGAAAAATCGGTGGTAAATTCCAATTCAATGTACATGGTAGGGATTTCTGAAATTATGCCCTCGATGCAAACAACACTTGCACCGTCAAGTTTCTGTACAATATTACAAAATTTCTTCGAAACATAACGTGATTTCCCAATTAACTGAAGCCAGAAAGTGGAAAAGCTACAAAACGAACAATAAAGGTTTGGCAGTTCAATCATCTATTAAAACGAACAATTAAGGTTTGGCAGTTCAATCATCTATTAATATGATTCAAGATCGTAATCAATATTCCTTAAGAACTCGCAAGATAGAACGAAACTGAAATCTAAACAAACATATATCGAAAAAATTCACGCATCAGCTCTACCGATCCTACTCCTAAGAGTGCCGTTCAAATGAACTCGTAAAGCTTCAGAAAACACAAACGAGAGAGAGAGAGAGAGAGAGAGAGAGAGAGAGAACATGCCTGAGCCGAAGAAGATTGCTGCATCAGATGAAGGAGATTTGAAGTGGATCGCACTGACTGAGAAATGTGGTCGGCCACCATGGCTTTGGCCGTACCGTCTCTGTTGCTTCGACCTGAAGCGGAAGCGGAAGCGGTCGCCATTGTCGGTCGTCTCTCTCGCCTGAAGCTTCTTTTCTCAGAAGCAGACTTACTATTTCTTGGATCGCTCGGCCCGTGAAAAAATCATCGCGTGGGCCCGAACTAACCCTTGAGCCCAATTTTGTTCGGCCCAAAATTTCATAATTAAAAAACACATATTATTACTATTATTATTTTCCAAATACTTTAGCCACGTGTCACAACTAAAAATGTCTAATGTCTATTATACCCCTGAGTTTCCGTCCCCGGATAATACTATAGAGAGATTTTTTTTTCCGTTGGCTAAATGGGATTAGAGACAACAAATACATTCCTCGTACTCATTCTTCGTGCCTCGTTATTAAATTTATTAGGAACTTTTACATAAAAATTATCTATTAAAAATTATTTAAACGAAGGTATATAAGGGGAGTTTTATGATGATGAAAATTGAAATAGTAAGCATGACAAGAATGAGAAATGATTGTCTGACTCATCTCGGCCCCATGAATATAAATAAAAAATAAATCAAAGGTATGCGTACCGAACATTTTAGATTAGTATCCAGTGTAATTTGCGATTGTCATGGTACACATATTGCCTACCATAAACTTTGAAAGAAAAATCAAAACATACATTAAAGATGAATTACTGTACCTAAAAGTTTAAGATATCATGTTAAATCACTACTCGATCTAAAAAAACATATTAGGTTCAGAACGCGAGATCTCTTGCTATTATACCATATTTGAATCAACATTCGATTCAAAAGTTTAAGTTGACCTACTATAAAATTTCAAAAGAAATATCACTACATACATTGAAGATGAACGAACCAGATTGACGTATTGATATACTAACCTAAAAGTTTAAGCTTCGATATCATGTTAAATCACTACTCGATCTAAAAAACATAACAAGGTTCGAAACACGAGAACTCTGACTATGATTCCATTTTAAATGATCACTCGATCAGAGAAAAATATATATATAAAAAATAAAGAACTAGTGATTGGTAAACCTACTATAAATTTCGAAAGAAATATCACAACATACGTGCATTGAAAATGAACATATCATATTGACGTATTGTTAAAGTATTTATGCACTATAACATAAAAGTTTAAGCTTTGATATCATGTTAAATCGTTGCTCGATCTAAAAAAATATAACAACACGAAACCTCTTACTATAAAACTCCATATTAAACGAGCACTCGATCGGAGAAAAATATAAAGAAAAGCTAGTGATTAGTAAACCTACAATTGGTTCGGACCTCACCGAGATTGGCAGTGAGGACGTTGATGTTCCCCATCTTGACAATGGACTTAACAAAGGAAGCAAAGAAAAGGGTTTGGTCAGAGGCATAGCTCCAAACTTGTCTTGTGATCTCACCGTCATGGTCTTGGGTTATGAGCACATTGTCGGACCCCAAAAGGGCTTTTCCTTCAAGAATGTTGAGGAAATAGTGGTTGTCAAATCTTGCCGGTGTCCTAAAATCTAAGGGCGCTACCCTCTGGTCTTGCCCTGTTTCAGGGCATATGGACCTTAGGATTCTCCTGTAAGTGTTGTATCTCTCGTATCTGTCGTATTCTTCTTCTGGGTTCGTTTGGTATGCTCTTTGCCTGAAGCTCAAGCATCTTGCTTTCCCTATGGTGTGGCTTCCTTTTCATAATCACCATTGTAGGTATTAGTGTATCGAAAAGACACTTTAGGGTAAATAAAGAAGACTTTTACATTTTGTTTCGAAAGTCTAATATTATTTACGATCCTTTGTAAAGTTTTCATGACTAATAAAACTCGATTTGAATGTTGGTCAAGAATGGGTTTCTAGAAGGATGTGGTGGTGACCTAATGCAAAAATTAAAATTGTCATACGATTGCAGACATTCTAACAAATTTCTATATTAATATAATTTTGAAATGTTTAAGAAAAGTAGAAGGGTATAACTTTTTAAAACGTTTGAAACAAAACATAAAGGTTAAGGGTATTTTTGTAATTTAGCAAAATATTTCTATCACGTACATAGTATAATGTAATAGAAGTGCATAACTTTAAAAAACGTTTGAAACAAGGGTATTTTTGTAATTTAGCTAAATATTTCTATTACGTACGTATTATAATATAACAGAAGTACAACATAACAAGTTATTTATGAGTGTGCACGAAGGAAATTCTATTTTGGTTCATTTTGGTCCCTTAATTTTTATTTTTCTTTGTTTTTTTTTTTTCAAAAGTTTATATTAAAACATTTCAAATAAAGATTAAAACGATCCCATTTAAAAAGTACAAGAACCAAAATGAACACGTAATAGTAGAGAAATCAAATTGTACTAAATTTAAAAAGACGTGAGCTAAATTGAACCCTTTAACGGTACAATGACCAAAATGAACAAAAATCAAAAATACACACGCCAATATAGTATTTAAACGTTAATAATAACGATCATGAAACGATATGTAACTGACCTGATAGGGTAACTAAGTCATAAACATCAAGGCCCTGTTCATGAAAATTGGCAATTAGGGTCTCAAGAGAGGAATTGGGAGAAGGAATGTATTTGTTGGCTCCATCAAAGCTCGCTTTCAGAGAGTCCTTCCTCCCCAACAGCACTTGCCATCCAGGTCCTCCTCTCTTCTCAAACAACAATACAATAATTCAACTTAGTTTCATACTCTTACGTATCGAATTAAGTTAACACTAAAAAGATATTAACGTCACGGGAAAAAATGACATGTATTGAAAGAAAATAAAATAAAAAATTAACAGGAAAGAGAGATTAATACGAGCTCAACAGCATCACGAGCAGCAATGGTTAAGATATCAGCACAAGACACAGTGTAAGGACAAGCATCTTCCAATATGTATTTTATCTCATCGATAACATCGAAACCACGAAGGGAGTTCAAATTTGGAGCCGCTAGTTTTTCGCTCACCATCTCGTCATTACTATCTAGAAGAATTGATGCATCACATCCCTATTATATCAATGAAGATTTTAGATTATAATGTCATGTCGAGGGACTACAGATTTTCAAAAGGCAAGTGAGAAATAGACGTACCATAACAAAACAATCATGGAAATGCAAGCGAAGGAGTGAAGCAGCCATTCGAGGATCTTTGAGCACGGCAATCTCAACTTGTCGTCGGATAATATCTTCAACAAAGGGGCATGTTTCTTTGTAGTAGTCAAAAACCAAAAGTCCATCATCGCCTAAGCTTTCAATTCCAAACAAAAACACACCAAATATTACAAACACCAATATCTTAAGAATATCCATATCGAATGTATAGACAGAGAATGAAAGGCAAAGGAACACTCCCTACCAGTTTTCTTTATAGCAAATGGAATCCACTTTTTACCTCAAGATATTCCCATTTGAAGTTTTTGAAGTTTTTGATCAAAGTTGATGCAACCAACTCTACCCAACTCAACCTCTTTTGGAGGCTTTTATACATCATTCTTTTCAAGCAATCCCATCTTGCCATAAGAAGAATGTAAGCTGGTCTTGATCAAGCCATTGCTTTAATGTTTTTTGTAAACAAGAAAGAAAAAGGGGGAATTGTTTTCAAGCAACTGCATTGACTAACTAATGCTGAGTAGTCAAAGCCAATGGTTTAAAAATATATATATACATATATCAAACAAACGCAAGTGTCAAAAGTATGAGATAAGCAAATTCATAATAACAATCAATCAAACTCATATCCCAAAACCCTAGCTGAAACGCCTTTAAACGGCCGTCTTGTAAATAGCTAAAAAAAAAATTGGTTGAAAGTTACCAGCCCAAGCTCATTGCTAGCAGATATTGTCCGCTTTGGCCAGTTGCGTATTGTCATTAGTCTCACGATTTTTAAAATGCGTCTGCTAGGGAGAAGTTTCCACACCCTTATAAGGAATGCTTTGTTCCCCTCTCCAACTGACGTGGGATTTCACATGAAGTCTTCATTCATTCTTTCTTCATTCTTTGTACACAGAATAAACCAGAAACAAAGCTCCAAAAACAGGGCTAAAAGATAATGAAAATGCTAGCAGATATTAATAAATATAAGGATGTTTCATGAAGTCGAGAGGACTTGAGGAGGGCAGAGACCGAGCATGACACAGAATATACATTGCATATTTACTTGGATTGAACTCACAATTAAAAGCAACTTCCAGCAAGTAGTCTTTTCCCAAGTGAGATGGAGCTTACAATCATTTTCCTTGGTCCTGTGCTGACCCATCCGTCTAGAACAAAAAGGAAATCCAAATATAGAGGAACGGTTTCACACAACAAATAGTTACAAATTTCTTATTCTGAAAAGTTTAGGTTATACAAGTACAGCCTCCGGAACAACCTCTTGGTTATACACAAGTGGAACAAGCATTCGACCCGCTAAAACGCTAAAGTAGAGTAAGAAACAAATAATACAAGACATACTGATCACATGATGGTGCAGCGGCTCTTTTCTTCTGCTGGCTGTTGGGCAACTTGCTGAAACCTGTGAGACTCAGATGGGTTGTATGTGAACTCGGAAGTATCCAGCCCATACTGTTTCAAACAGAAAAAGAACCAACGTCAGAATTGCAATTTATGCAAAAGAGGTTATAAACATTACATCAGAAGCACATTGTGAAAAGAAACTGCTCATCAGATCATATATGAAGTAGTTCATGGTCAGGGGGAAACGCTACCACACAAATCTCCAATTAAGAGTTCCAAACATATATACGATACGTAGAACGGTGGGCAGTTGATCAGACACCATTCAATCATAATAATTTATAGAAGTAAAAATAAGAATTTGGGTCCTCAAGTCCGAGATCTGATTGTAGTAGCCAGGAAGAAACAAACGTGCAGAGACGGAAAATACTATCCCAGGCAGGAAGCTTTACAAATGTTCAAATAGGATGCATAACGTCTGATTGTAGTAGCCAGGAAGAAACAAACGTGCAGAGACGGAAAATACTATCCCAGGCAGGAAGCTTTACAAATGTTCAAATAGGATGCATAACGTCTGGAAATCAAGATTTTAAGAAACCGCACTTTTATGGAGAGACAAGAAAGAATAGATAAGAGCATAAAAAAAACACCAAGTCTGAACAATAAAGGGTCCAACGCTAACTACTGAAACAGATTCCAAACGATCAAAATTCAATTCTTGAGATTGAGAATTATCGATCTGATTAGTTGAGCTCTGTTGTCTTCAGCTCAATGTCAACCAATAATGACATCCAAATTTTGTTGGGAACTTAAAATAAAATTGTCAAGGATTGATCCGCATGAGTATCTGAGAGGAACCAAAAGACTATTTAACAATGGATACTCAATCATATAAGCTATTTATACAACTTCAAAATGGAATCTCCCAACATAAATACAGAACATAATGAAGTGTCATCTGAAGTCCTAGTATCCAATAGGAATGCTATTTGGCTGGTTAGAAATATTATTAGGGTATTGAAGGCATATTAGTAAGTAGATAAGGAGCTTGTTAGTAGGAGTTGAACATAATAGAAAGTGGGAGGAGCATAAGGTATCCAAACACCTCGAATTACTTAGTTATTGTAGTTCCTCTATATTTTACCTTTCAATATGTTTTAGCTCTTGGGTTTATATCAGCATCGTTTTATTATAGTAAATGAAAGAATAAAAGGAAAGGAATAAAAGGAAAGGAGGACCTTTCGTTTTTGTCATGTCTCTCTACATTCTAATTATTTTCAGCGGCAAAATTCAACCTAGAAGTGGTTATACCTTTTCCCTCATTCGTGTACTCCAAGCATCATTTCGGCTTGGTCGTTGATCAAGTGCCCCAGCAACAGGTACACCTGTTGCAGGAGCAACAGGCCTATTGATCAAAGGTTGTCGGATTTGTAGCCTTGGAGCAATGTACTCATCATCACTGTCATAGTCTGCAGGACTGTTTGCTGCACGAACCACAAGAGCCAACAAGAAAAGGAGAGCCTGCAAATACAATGAAACACAATATTACAAGGTGGAAATCATGATTTCAATGAGAGAAAAAAGAAGTTACAATCAGTGTAAAGCAAATAAATCCATGGCCAAATTGGTAAAAGGGAGTTTATAGATAAGTGGCTTAGGCAAAAGCACAAAGTTGTTAAATCAATAAAGGGAAAAACAGAAGTAAAGCAAATCATGTTAGGGCAACATTGAAGTATTACATATGAAGTCTTTTGCGATCAAAAAAACCAATTTTTTAATTATTGATGTGAAAGTAAAATGAATTTATATTGCAAATCACAAATTGGAATTAAAGAACCTACCAACCGCATATGTTAAACTCATGCGGAAAAAATGCACTAAACCAGAATTCAAGAGAGATGCAAAAAGAAGAAGAAGAAGAAAAAAAAAAAAACTCTAAAATTTGATGAGGGGCGTAAAAGTACATATTCTTGATGACAGAGTTTCAGCAGCAAGAAACAGGTCAATCTGTTTCTTGAGAAGTGCAATGTTTAATGCATACAAACATAGTAAAGAATGATATACAATTCAATCAGTAAAGAGTAGATAACTAAAAAGATACAATTCAATCAGTAGAGTGGATAACTAAAAAGACTAAAATAAGATTAACAAAAAATCAGAAAAGAAAAAGAATTTCAAATGTCATTTGAATTCAAAAACAAAAATGGACCAAATTGGGATTAACACATCAATTATTGATACAAATCCATTTGATAATTAAATAATAAAATTCTAGCGATATATTCTGTTAATCATTATATAATTATTATGTTCTATAATAAAACAATTACAACAATATTCAATATTTATGCGAAATTAAGTTATATATTCACATGAATTAGAAATAACGAAGATCCCAGTAATTTAGTAATTACAGTGCATGTAACATTTCTGCTAAGCAAGACATTCAGAGGTTAGAGCAGCATTAGGCCTCCGCCATGCCAGTCTAAGATTCAAAAGCTTCAAAAAAGGGGTTCACGTACCTCAAAAATTACAGCTCCTAGTGCAACCCATTTGATGATTTCCCACTTGTCTTCGAGAAGTTCATAGATCTTATCAAAGTTTCCTGTTTTGTCCCCAGGAATTTCCTATGGAATAACAGTAATAATAATAAGAAAATGAACTAAAATTTCAATTTTAGTTTGTGAGGTGAACCACTCACATCTCTCCAATGTTTGTCAAAGAATATGAAGGCTGCACATCCTACTTGCACCAAAATCAGTAGAAGCACCAAAACTGAATACTGTGATCATTAAGGATACAGTAACATAAAAATCATAGGAAAATCACTGTCAAATTTTTTAGATTAAACCGTATGTGTTATCATGACTATGTTGTATTATATTTAAGATCACCATCTTATCTCTATGAACAGTGTAGTTATCCTGAAGCCAACAAGTTGTTCCCTGGTGGCCTAATTGTTTCATTACTAATTCATAAATCAAATAACAATGAAGCAATGCAGGCAAATAGGATACACAACTTAAACAGCATCCATTACGTGTTGCAGCTCCAATGCACCCAAAACAAGAAACAACAAAGATAATGACTCCCACAGCAATGAACAAGTATATGAACCTGCAAAAGAATTAAAATAGAAGAAACAGATTAAGCAGATGCCACAAATATCCATACTATTCTAAGCTGCTAAAATGTACTAACCGATGACATGAATTTGCTTACATGTGAAGATTCCGGAGTAGAATCCTTTCAGATTAAAAAATTTAAAAAAATAATGAAGAAGAAGAGACAAGAATGTCACATCCAGTACTTTTGAAATGGCATATCATTATTTCAGTATGAAATATCTTATATTCTCGGCAGTAACTTATGCATTGTACAGAAAATCAATATGTACACCAATTCCTGTACTTGATGAGACTCAATAAACTGGCTCGAGTTTCCATGAAATTATGCAATAAGAATAAAAGTTGAAAAGTGATAACATTTCCATTCAGCAATATAGATCAATATCGATTGTGATTCACTGATGCACTTCAAGCGTTTCTGCTGTTAAAAGATAAAATAGACAACCTTTTGTATGCTTTTTTTTTAATTTTTTAAAATATTTGTGAGCATCCGGGATATTCTTGAAAAAGTAGAACCTATCCATTGTGACAGCAAACTAAACTGTTTCCAAACAAACAAACAGAACCTTAAAACTAAATGAGACTTCTAGAACACTGGGTGATAAAGCACTATTGTAGAATGTTTAGGAAATTCATAAATTTTTTTATCTTCAATCAGTGAATCCATAATTCAGCTGCTTCATAAACTTCATCACATCATGACGTTAATCATGTACCTCTCATTCCTTCTTTTTCTTTTCTTTTCTTTTTTTTCTAAAAAATTGAGAGGTTATCTTATTCTTACAACAGGAATTGGGGGGAAGGGCACAATGGGGATCGAACTTCTGACCCAGGGGTAGGATATATGACCACCAAATCAATGAGTTACTTATGAAGCTCAATGTCCTTTATTTTTCAGAATATTTGTTCTGCCTAAAGTCAGCCATTACATGCAGTAAGAAACAAACATATTATATTTAAAAGGAAAAGTCATACCAGGCTTTTGGAAGGTGATCAAAGATGTTAGAAGACAGAGACACGGCCA
The DNA here is from genome assembly GCF_002738345.1 of Cucurbita maxima. Taxonomy (NCBI): domain Eukaryota; kingdom Viridiplantae; phylum Streptophyta; class Magnoliopsida; order Cucurbitales; family Cucurbitaceae; genus Cucurbita; species Cucurbita maxima. Next base: position 547,920 of record NW_019272062.1, read on the forward strand.
TTAGCATTGGTCGACCAAGCTGGACCAGATCGTGATCACCACTCAACGGAGGTCTTGGGATATCACTAGGAGATTGCAAGTAGTCAACCAACAAGTAAATCCCATACCCCACCATGGCAAGACCCAGAAGGGATAAAAAGAAGTTCAGAAGCTTCAACAGGCACTCAAAGCACCCTCTGCAGGCCATCCTCTATATGCTTTCGAGGGCTAAAAACAACATTTGAAATGTGCATCGTACATGCATTAGAGCGCTAATTAGTATTCATTAAAAAAACAAACAAGTTCATCATACATACAGCTAGTCATTTCTACCACTAAAATATCCCAAACTTGAAGGAAGTAAGACAAATTACAACTTCGCTAGAACATTCGTGCATTAAATGTGATTCATATCAAATAAACACGGATCCCAATCTAGAATTTAGCTACGACGGCTTCCAATTTCCAAAACAACACCTGAACTAATAAAATCCTCATAACCTTCAAGTTGCATCACAGCATCTCAGCAACCAAACGGAATACTTCCCTTCCTACGTCGTCCATCAAAGCGGAATTATTACCAAAACCATCACAATTTGTCTCAATATCCATATTCTCGGCTTTAGAATGAAATCATACAAAACTCCGCAATAGCGGACGTAATCTAGATGAAAACTTAACACGATCAAGGAAGAAATCGGAGAACTTACAAATTCAGAGACGATGATTATCAGATTACTCGCTTTCTCGGACCTCGAAATCAGAAGAGAGAGAGAGAGAAAATGGAATTAGAGAAAGACGGTCCGGTTCTCCAAAGGCCAGTTGGCAATTGAGATCGCACCCTAGTGGCTCTTTTAATTGGAAGACATTTCTGTCCCTACCTTTACGCTTGGATGGCCGGATATTACGGGGACAGTATTGTCAATTTCGGATGACGGCACTTCAAACAAGAATAATTGTCATTTGCCCCCTCATTAATATTTATTTACAAGACAGACCATACTTTTTTTAGTTTGAAAATCCAAATTTATTTTTAGAAAATGATTATTTTGACTTTTCTTTTAATTTAATAATGTTGGGATAAGGATTACAAATTTTTATTTTTATAATAGGTCTAAATATTTTAAAAATCACATGTTTTTTTTTAATAAAAATAAATATAAATTTGAATGAACTATAAAACACAAAATTAATTTTTTTTAATTCATATCTTTATCAAACACAAAATTAATAAATTTAAATTCAAAAATTAAAAGTTTAACTAAATAACAAATATTTTAAATAAAATTTAAAGTAATTTAACCTTTTAATTAAAATAAAAAATTGTTATTGGTGACTTTTTTTTTTTCTATTTTTAAAATAAAACTATAATTTTCCCTAAATAATCTTGATTTTTTAGATTCTCTTCCAAACAGAACCTACAGATGTCAGTGCCAACAAACAAGAAAATTAAGGATTTAATAGTTCTGATTAAATAAAAGAAGAAGGGATAATTCTGTAATATAAAAACAATAATTATTAATTTAAGAATTAACGTAAACTGCTAAATTAAATTGCTTATTAAACTGGGAATTTAAGGGAGCCATGATTTTCATTTTAAAAAAACCACTAAACGGCTTTTTATAATTAAGTTCAAAACTCATTTAAAGCTTCAAAAATAAATAAATAAATAAAGTATTTATATTAGGGGAAAAAATGTTATATGTTTATGTATTTATATTTAATAGGCTTTTTAATCTTTCAATTTTTAATTTTATTTTAATAATTCCTAACATAAATTTTTGACAGTGATACATATAATTTTTTTTTTTTTTATTAAATAGAATCATAAACTTTAAAATATATTTAATTTCTGTGTGAATGTTAGAAAATGTTGGATATATTATGGAATAAATAGAGTGACATTACAAATTTAAAAATTATTGGTATTTAAGCTATATTAAAATATTAGTAACCACTCTATTTTTATTCTAAAATAAAGTTATTATCTAAAATAATTTGATAAAAGATGCTATAGACTTAAATCGTTTGAGGTAAAACTTTTAAGACACATATTCTAATCTAAGACTAAGAAAGATGAAATGTGTCTGCCCTTAAATTCTATGGCCCTTAAGTTCTATGGTATTCAACACGTCAATACCGTTTGTCTTTACCTGAAATGTTCGGCAAGTGACCCCACTATTGGAGTTAGGAAATGCAAAAACATGCCACATGGAATATTATTTCCTTAGGCGACTTTCTAGTTCGGAGAAAGTTGGATGTCTAATACTTCTTCAAACATAACCCACATGTGCGAATGTGGATTTTCTTATGCAACTTTCCATCTGGCCAAGATTTCGAACTCGCACACAAACCACGCATGCAAACATGAACCCACTAAACAAACTCGCACCTCCCCTGAGCCTCGAAAGGAATAGCTAAATGTCATAAATCATACTTGAATAACTACGTAAATGATCCCTACAACTATGTTAATTAAGGGTTTGATGTGAATGGAAGATATAGATAATAGTAAATTTTATTATTCCCTACCAAAATAAGTAATGTGATTTAACAAACTTGGCTAAAATCAATTAGGACAGAGATATTATATAGAAATGGGATCAGGGAGGCCTGGAGCCGTTGATTTGAGGAGGGACGATGGAGATCCCTTGCATAGAAAGCTCTGTGAGAACTCTCTCTGTGGCAGGCTTAAGCCCTAATGGAAGCGGTGAGCACGGCATCCTCATTGCCTCTCTTACAACCTTGTCAACCACCTCCTCATCCTACCAAATTTAATAATAAACTAATATTAGTTATTTTAATTCTCTCTATAACTATTTTTTTTTCTTTTTTTATTATATATATAAAAAACCTTTAAAGGTAATTCAATTTGTATCTATGAATCACTTTTAAGTTTTTGAGTTTATTCAACCACCAATCTTAATAATTATGTTGCAATAAATAAATTTAATAAAACTATATAAACTTCTACACATAAATAATCAATATAATAATCTATTTGAAGAATTATTAACATAAAATGCATTTATTTCCATTTATTATCATTTCTCTCTCCATTTGAAAGTGATTCATAGATAAAAATAAATTATATAAAAACAAAACACAAATAATTAAAGAAAAGGAAACAAAAAAATTATTACACAAGGGAAATAATAAAAAGCATAAATAATCGAAGTTTAAAAAAAATCAGAGAATCATAAATTAAAAAAAAAAAAAAAAACGGCTAGTAAATGCGTTAGGGGAAACCCAAAGAGTGGATTTCCCCTAAGAGTGGACAATATCTACTAGAGGTGAGCTTGAACCGTTACAAATGATAACAGAGCCAAACAATGGGTGGTGTGCTAGCAAGGATGCTAGGCCTCAAGGAAGTGGATTGTGAGATCCCACATAGGCAAGAGAGAGAAACGAAATATTTTTTTATAAGGGTCTACACCTTTACCTACTAGAGGAGTTTTAAAACTTTGAGAGGAAGCCCTTGATGGGAAAGCCCAGCCCAAAGAGATAGTTGTGAGCTCGGGCTGTTACAAATGGTATTAGAGCTAGACAATAGATGGTGTGCTAGTGAGGACGTTGGACCCATAAGGGAGGTGGATTGTGAGATCTCACATCGTTTGGAGATGAGAACGAAGTATTCCTTATAAGGGTTTACACCTCTACCTACTAGACGTGTTTTAGGGAAAGCCTTGAGGGGAAGCCTTGGAAGGGAAAGCCCAAAGAGCTAGCGGTGGGCTTGAGCCATTTCAGATTTCACATTGGCTAATTAGGAGAAAGATCATGAGTTTATATGTATAGAATACTATCTCCATTGGTACGAGACTTTTTGGGGAAACTAAAAGTAAAACCATAAAACCTTATAATCAAAGTGGACAATGTCATACCATTCAAGAAGGTCGTGGTTACTAACCATTTAGGGAAAAAAATTTCCATCCAAAACATTAAATATCTCTATCCAAACAAAGGCTTAAATTCACCCCACATCGAAACCCATAAAAAAAAAAAAATGCCCCCTTGATAATGTAAAAGAAAAGGAGGTTATTATTACCGGTTGAAGATCAAATGAACTCTGAGGCATGCCGTAGCTCTTATTTACTGTATGCATATTGTGTGAAGCTGATAATACATGCTGCAAAATGGCCAAAATAAAACGCCCACAATTACTTACTCCACACTCCAAATAAGGAGGTTAAATTCTCAGTTTTAACTCACGGTAAAAGAAAACCAAACCAAAAAGAACAAAAAAATCAAATCAAATCAAATCAACTCTCACCTGAGGATGTGCAAAATATGGAGCATGAGAAGGCAGCGTCACAGGGCAACCCCATGCATCAGCTTGTACCTAAATCAATCAGTGAAGTACGAGGTTTCAAATTTGGGTTTTTTTGTGGTGACAGTCTCATTATTATACAGTGAACTCCAAGAACAGTAAACGTTACCCCTGCTGCATAGGAATTCCAGGGCTGAATTCCTGGTTGTGGCCAATGGAAAAACCCGGGCGGACCCCGCACGAGGGCATTAGCTGGATGGCCATTGGTCTGTCTCCATGTTGGAAAAGCAGCAGACGGTGATATTCCACAGTTAGGATGATAAGAAGGGTAAGCCATGATAGGCTTCAAGTGATTGGTTTGTATTGTACATCTTGGATGTGACCACCATGGATTTTCTTCTCTGTGCATTATATGTTTCTTTTGCATTCTGTACTTCTACATAAACAAAGTATAGGCTAAAATAAAATAAATAAATAAATAAATATGAGAGGATAATTGTAACTTACTTTTATACTTAATAACAGAAAAGTTCTGAAGTCAGATGGGCACCTGGAGATGACTTGCAACATTGTGCCTTGTCAAACCTTCAACTTTCATGAGCTCAAGTATTTTGGAAGGAATTGCATGATCTATGCCTAACTGTTCCACTGCCTGAACGAATTTTTTATGTAGCTCTGGGGTCCAGTCCACCTAACGGACAATAATAGCCAACAGTATGATTCAGAATCTCATAAATAAGAAGTCACAGTTCAAGCTTATTTCTCTTAACATTCGTGAGGGACTGGGCTAGTTTATACACGAGCAATCGATCTCTTTAACCATTAATTTGTCAAAAACTGATAGAGATCTTTGAGAAATATATCTCAACCATTTAATCGAAGGAGGTGGATTGTGAGATCCCCAACATCAATTGGAGAGAGGAACGAGTGTCAGCGAGGACACTGAGCCCCAAAAGGGGGTGGATTGTAAGATCCCACATCGATTGGAGAGGAGAACGAACCATTCTTTATAAGGGTGTGGAAACCTTTTCCTATCAAACCTATTTTAAAAATCTTGAGGGGAAGTCCAAAAGGTAAAACTCAAAGAAAACAATATCTGCAAGCAGTGGGCTTGAGTTGTTACACTTTCACACAAAAGTCCCATCCTTCACGCAATGAAATTACACGTTGAAAACCGAAGTTTTGAATGTATTTTATAATATAGATGCCCAAAATTTTGTGCTCTTTGAGTCCGACAATATACCTTTGATTTCTTCGCTTTGGATCCAGCAGAATGGTTCACATCAGAGCCTTGGTTTGAATGCTCAGCAGCTGAAGCACTACTTTTGACATCAGATTTATTCTGCAAGGGATGATAAACTTTACTCTCAGCCTAAACCAACTAGAAAGTTCTTGTATTCTTTGACCATTACCTTGCCAGATAATCGAGGTTGACCCTCCTGAAAGGGACCTTCACAAACCAAATCATGTGTAGCTGTTTTGACGAATTTAGGGTACACCTCTTTTTCCCTGCTATCAGTTTCCATTGAACAGTTCATTTGATGTTCGCTTTCCCAGCTACCTTGCCAAGATTCTCCCAGGTTCAGTTGAGACTTCTCACTTCCTTCCGGTGGTTCCCATACAACATCCTGAATCCAAGAAAGCATTTCCATATCTTCCTGAGCTTCATTCTTGTCTTTATTCTCTAATTGGAGTTGCATCAAGGATGCTACTGAGTGTTCATCAGGCTTTGGAGTATTGGAAAATGCCTTCTCAAAATATCGTTGGTCAATATACTTTTTTTTTTTTTTTTGCAATTTTTTTTTTTTTTCCAGAACTGAAAAATACCTTATGAAGGACATGCTGCCAGATATTCCTGAGTTTGTCCTCCGAGAGTGGTTTCAACAGGAACTCAACTGCACCAAGCTGAACGTAAATTGTAAATCTAAATGCATAGCTAATAATGCAAAACTACAGTTATGATCTGAGCATCAATGTCTGGTGGAAATCGAATGAAAATTATAGAAACTAGCTATGTTTCGAAAGTGGTTTCTCAGACCAACAAGAAAACTTGAAGACTTTCCGCTGTTGTTAATCTAAACAGAGTAAACCGGTCCCTAAGGAACCCTTAAAAGTGCTGCTGATCGAAAGTCTAGTTTTAGAATTACCAAAGACAAAGAGACCATTTAGTAAGAGATTAGACTAGAACCCTTACTGCAATGCACTTCATCATGGTACTTAGGCAATGAACGTCCGAAGTCACTGTGCCACAGAACAACACAATCTCATTGTCAGGTCAGGAACCGTAAAATTTTTTGAAAGAAGCTGTCAAACCCATCTTTTTTTTATTCTGAAAAGAAAACAGTTCTAGATCTTTGTGTTCTTTTTCTAATAGTTCAACATGTGAGGGAGGATTCAAGCCTCTAACGTCTTGGTCGAAGATATATACCTTAACTAGTTTTGGTCGAGTTGTTAACTTACTTATGATTGGCAAGTCCATGGAAGTTCCAAGCAACTTAAAACTCTCATCATAATTTCTTGCACACACCTGCAACCAGAGATGGATCCAAGAGTTTAAAAAGACAAACAAAACCAATAATATTGCTATTGAAAATGGTCCAATCATCACGAGAACTAGATTTATCAAGTAAGCATACCAGAGGACTCAACTTATGGCCTAAATGTATAATTCCATTCCGGAAGTCATTAGTCATACCTCCAGAATTGCAACATGGAAGTTTCCCGGTGTATTCAAAATTGCTGAGAAAGCTTCCTTCTCATCAGTGCAGGAATAAACTGCAATATGACAAGTGAAAATTGTCAACATAGAAGTATAGAAGAAACTAAAAGGGTAACTTCTTTAAGGAATAGAGAACATGAAAATGGGATCACAATAGTGAGAATACAGATCTTCAACACATTAATAGTTGGAAATACACATTTTATGGAAGAAATGATGACACTCTAAAGTCGTCATAGAAAGTAGAAATAAGTGCATTTTCAATATGTTCATTAGTGCTCAATTTTGGTCTCCAAATTTTTGCCCTTTAACTTTTACTGCCATTTTATTTGGACCTTTTTTTTTCTTTATAGAATCTCAATTTTAGTCCTCAACCTTAATTACATTCCACAAATAGTACCTACCATAAATATGTTATCTAATGTATTGAAGAACTGATGTAATCTCACACATTTTATATATATATATATGAGTGGTTTAAAAAAGTTTTTAGGACCAAAATCAAGATTTCAAAAGTTTAGGGACCTTGAAACATGTATAAAAGTTCAGGCCTACAATCATAAAAAAAGGAAAAATTAAAGTGGGATAAATTTTATGGAAATACATACATGTAATTATCCTCCAAAGATGGATTATAGAAAAGAGAATGCAGATCTCATCAATTAATCAAGTAGCTTAAAATGCTCTCTTTAGGACGCGAGTAAAGCAAATATATTTGAATGTTGAAGAAGATAGAAATAAACAGTGCTGTGACAGAAAGAGAATTTCTAACAAAAAGACCAAAATGAGGCGTTTGAACTATCTCACCAACATACTCCATTTCCTCAAGTTTTGATCTTATCTCGGAAGCGGAGCTACTGTCGCGGTCAAGGAGAAGAACCCTAAGACCCTTGGGAAAGTCTTTCCATCCTTGTAAATCATCGATAGTGCAAACCATAGCTCGCTTGGCATGTTTCTTAGATCACTGATCTTTGGCAAAAACTCAAACATCTTCAACTCATCCTCATTTGATATGAAAATTTCAACATATTTATTTATAAAGAAAAAACAACGAACAGCAAATCAAATCACAAATGTGCAAGAGCGAAACGCTCGATGAAAAAGAAATAAATGTATACAGATGTCTCGCTGCAAATTTAATACGACAGCTGAAGAAATTACACGAGAAAACGATAATACATGGAACACACAGTACTCCTCTGATTAAAATGGAACGTACAGTAATCATAAGTATCCTGAACTTCTGTTAATGAAATGTTTCGAAGACTAAATCCTCCGAAAAACTTATTTTCCCAATCGGAACGCCTCCGGAAACAACCAAAGCATAGAGAAAGAGATAAATCATATCAAAATCATTCCAACCGAAACAAAAGCGACAAAAATCAAACTCATCGCAATCATAATCACAATCACATTTCAAAACAAACGCTCGAACACTGGAGATTTGCAAGGCCAAAATAACTATTCTGATGAAGAAGACACGAGGAGATTACCTCAATCATGCTTTCGTCTCTTCCTCTGAAGGAACCGTACCTTTAGCATCTACATAAAACAAGCAACAATAAACGGAGATAGAGATCGTAGATGGAGACTAAGAATATAAGACAGTACGGATCCTTGCGATTGCCGACCACACTTCTGCATCCATGGCAATGAAGAAAAGTGTTGAATCCTTGTTCTGTTCAAAGATTACAAGAATTTGAAAAGAGGAAATGGAAGATGAAATCTTACTGTGGAAAATGCAGGAATTAGCAATGCGCAGCGAACATTCTACGTAGTTGAAATTGTTTTGCCCGCTCAACATAATCTATTTATAGGAACGACTCCTCCTTAAAAAATAAAGCTTCATCTTCAACTTTTTTGTACATTGGCAGTCAAATACACACATGTGATGTTTTCTTTAAAAATAAATAAATAAATAATAATAATAATAATAAAACTGAAAGGCTTTTTTTAATTTTAATTTCTATACTTTACTTAATTTATTTAAATATTGATAAAATTATAAATTAAGTTACCAAATTTAAATAATCATTTTAAAGTTAAAAAAGTATAAAATATTTTAGAATTTGATTAAAAAAAAAAAAATCAATTGTTTGTTTATGGAGAGTGAATACGATAGTAAATAAATTAGAGAGAAAAAATTATATAATTTTCAAAAAGAAAACGGTTATGAAAATGGAATTTATATTTTAAAATTTTCTAATAAATTCTGATATATTATTTAATCTATTGTATGTGATATATTATTAAATTTTTAATTTTATATCTAATAAATTATAATTAATTTAACGTTTACCCGTTATTTAGATTATTTAAAGATTATAAAATAAAGTTTAATTATACTGGATTAAGTTTATTAAACTACTCAAATTAAGTTTAAAAGGACTATTAATTTAAATTATATTTAGAATATTAATTAAGTTAAGTGTATGTTAAATTGATTTTAAATTATTAAAAATACGTTTCACGTAGTAATTTGAATATAAAAGAATTATTTTAACCATTTTAAAAAAAATGTCTTATTTATTGAGTTCGGTTTTGGTTGACAGTGTTTTGACCAATAAACGATACTAATTGGCAACAAACTCTCCACGTGCATATGTAGTAGCTTGTTTATCAGGTTATGTTCAAGTTATCAGTGTTTTGACAAATGAACTGTCATCGGTTCTTTTTGGGCTTTCGCTCAAGGTTTTTAAAATGTATCTAATTAGAGAGAGATTTACACATCCTATAAAGAATGTTTTATTCTCCTTCTCAACCGTTGTAAGATCTCACATGAACGATGCTAAAATTGACAACAAAAAATACCGTACACGTGTATATACAAGGTACTATAGTACTCGTATATGTACATTTATCTTATTTATTTATTGAGTTATGTTCATGTTGACAATGTTTTAACTAATTTAACGGTAATTTTCTATATATAATTAATTAATGAAAACGGTTAGGTTTGTTTATCCTACCAATATCTATACAAATTACATAATTCAACGGTTGTTTGTTGGTGATTCCGACTGGACAGTGTTATTCACATGTACTCTTAATATCACCAAGGCCAAGGTCGGTGAGCTATTCGCATTAAATGCTTTTTAAAGAAAGAAATGCATTGAATGCCATGCATTTATTTTAAATTAATTGGAAAAATATTTATATTTTTTTAAATTTTTTATAAACAAATAAATCCATTTTTTATAAACAAACAAATCCATTTATTTAAAAATTAATTTTTTTTACTAATTTAATTCCACTTCATAATTATTTTAAATAGATAAAAGTTAAATTAAAAGTGTAAAATCTTTAAATTAATATTAAATATTAATTTAAACCCGGTTAGTATGAACCTTATAGATTTTATGTTTTAGTAATATTAAAAGTGTCATCGTAAGAATCAATGAATGAATTGAAGTCCAAGTGGCTAGATTATGAATAACGATTCGCTCCAAAAAGTTAAATTAAAGAAAACAATGTCTTTCAAATGACTAGACTACGAGCAATGATGAGCTTATAGGGGCTAGCACCTTAGGACGATCTTTGTTGAGCTTGTTGGACCTAGACGTTAGCTTTAAAAAGCCTATGGTTGGAAATAACTCTAAATCTCATTCTTTTATAAAAAAAATAATTAATTCAAATTGATATGGTTATTAGTTATGGATATTTATATTTGCACTAAAAATTATTTACCTCGACTTTGCCAAATTTAGTATCTTTGATTATTAATACTTATTTTTAGGAGTGTTCATATTATCCGATAACTCGAACAACTTGAACTACTCAACTTAAATCATAAGGATTTTTTTTTTTTCTTCTTCAGACCGGTTTGAGATGAATTTTATAATAATAATAAATTTAGTTCGGTTTGCAAGTTTGAGTGTCAACCCAACTCAACACTATCTTATATTTAGGATTAATAATATTTAATATTTATAATCGATGTTAGTGATGTGTTGTAGCGGGTAAATATTTAATATTTAAACTTTGAAATTTTAAATAATAATGTATATGTAAACAATGAAGAAAAAAACAATCTCACCATCCAACCCAACCCAATCCGAATTGGGTTGGGTTAGATTATGTCTGGCTAATTTAAAATTGCTACTATCAACTTAACATATTTTCTTAGGCAGAAATAAACACTTAAAACATTTTCGTTAAACAATGTCATAGACTTATATGTTTCGAAAAAAAATTTAAAGCAACGTAGCAAAATATTAAATAAAACAAAGTAAATATTAAAATTGAAAACGCTCTATACTAACCTATGGTCTAAGAATTTAAATACAATTATCTTATGCATGTGTCATGATCTTTACTTGTAATGGTGTTGTCAGTCGTACATTAGCGTTTTGTCTTTACCTCAAAAATAGAACTAGTACATGACTTGAATACTCAATAGCTTACCCCACTATTGGTATCAGAGAATGCAAACACATGCAATTCATGATTAAGGACTTATTGTTAAACCAGCATACAGGTGGCCTCCAGTCCAAACAAAATTGGATATGTAGTACTTTCCTACACACAACCCACATGTGCAAGCGTGAATCCCCAAGCGGTTTGCTTCCCTCTAGATCTTTCATAGTTGGGTTAGTTGTCCGTAACCGGACGTTCAAAGGTCAAAAAACTCTCGAATATCATGCGAGACATTATCATCATCAACAACCGTGTTCATCCGTACTTATTTTTGTCAAATTTCAATAATTATAATTCACATTAAATGATGATTAATCAAAAAGTTAGCTAACGAGATATGTGCATTAATTTGGTCCCCTAAAGCATATTCATAATCAATAAAAAAAATATTAAAATTATAGGAAAACAAATATAGAGAAAAAAAAAAGGTGAAATAAAATAATCATTAAATTATTCACCAAATTTTTGGATGATAATATGAATCATTTTTTCCCTATTTCCCTGTTTTTTTCAATCTTATTATTAGACCATTTTAAAATTATTGATGGGACAAAATTTTTCAACATTTTTTATTTAGTTTTGTCCGACATTTTTAAAGTTTCAATTTTAATTTTTTAAAAAGAAAATAAAATAATAAAAAAGATTTAAGAAAAACTCTCACTACAAAAGTCGAGCAAAACTCACTTGCCGAACGCAACTTAAGGAGGAGAATTTTAAACGTGCATCATCAACTCTTGTCTTAGAGCTCATTATAGCATTTGTCTCATGGGTGTGGCTCTGTTTTATGTTCGAATCTATAGGTCAACTTCGTTGCACAAACCAATCGTCTATTATGCTCATCTACATAGGTGTGCATGAAAATTATAGCGATAATGTATTTGTGTGAATGAGAATTACAATAAGATATATGATATGACATTTACCTATCTGTGTGCATGAAAATTTTATAATGAGGGAATTACATTGAACTGTTAGATATGACGTTAAGGTTAATTACGTTGAACTGTGAGAAACATACTCATCTTTTCATGATACGACATTGTAACAATTTATTTATCATGTACATTGAGATTGTGCCACTGTGCTGTAGTTTTTATGACAAATGCTTATATGTGTGCATGAAATTGACGGATTTGAAATGATTTTATGTTACTCGATTTTACACTACTTAGCTATGAATGGATGCATTTCTAACCGGAGTACTTACGGTTCCCACACAAGGAGAGCATTTCCAGTTTAGATGGGGATGAGGGAAGAAATGGGGACGTGATTATATTTTCCATTCCGATAATATATTAATTAATTTTGAGATTTTAAGACTATGTTTTAAATTTTTTACATGGTTAAAAATTATGTTGTAATATTAAAATTTAAAAATTATATATATGTTTGCTTTTAAAATATATTGATTTATTATAATTTTTTCTACAATTTTGTAATAAAGATTATATTGAAAAATGAAAACTTAAAAATAGTTATTTTGTAAATAAATAATAAATAGTGAAAAATTATCGGTAGGGAACTCAATCCCCACAGAAATAAATGGAGAATTTGACCGGATGGGAATGGGGAAGGCTTCCTTGTCCCAACCCCGCCCCGAAGTTATCATGTATTTATTTGAAAACTCGATGCATCGTTTTAAGACAACATATCACTGAACGAATGTTGCGTTCTTCTCGTCTACTAGGGAGAGGTTTTTATATCCTTATAAAAAAAATGCTTCATTCCCTCTCCAATCAATATGAGATCACAATTCACCCCTTTTGAGGGTCCAACGTCCTCGCCAGCACATCACTTGGTGTCTGGCTCTGATATTGTGCTCTTTTTCTCTCGTTACGTATCGTTGTTAGCCTCACGGTTTTAAAACGTGTCTGTTAGAGAGAGATTTTCACATTCTTATAAGGAATAGTTTGTTCTCATCTCCAACCAATGTAGGATCTAACAAGTTGTGTGTCTAATAAATCAATGATAAACTCAATTATATATAATTGCTATATTGAGTATAAATTTGAATTTTATATCTAATATAATCCTAAATTTTCAATTTACAGTAACGTCTCATCTTTCAATATATTAGATAATATAGACATTGCGTGACAAAATAATAGTGATTAGGTAATATAGACATTACGTGACAAAATAATAGCCAAGAGAAAACAATAAAATAACTACATCGACAAAAACCACAATATATATATATATATATATATATATATATGAGAAAAAAAAAATCAATAGATTTGACAATTGGAGTGTGGAAAAAAAAGAAATAAAGACGTTACTATCATGTGTAAATAAATAGTTGATTGGAATGGAATCTCTACGCGTTCGAATTTTTGACAATGATATGAACCAAGAAACATCAATCATATAATATATTTTCATGAAGATGCGAAGAAAATGTTGTTGAAATTATCAAAAGATATTTCAATTCATGTTCTTGAATAAGTTTCATTGTTATAAATTTTAGGTGAAATTTAGAGCGATTTAACTAAAGTTATTATATTTCATTAATATATTTTAAAATTTTTTATTTACTTTAGGTTGTAGTTTGATTTTTATGGTATATAAAAGCATGTATGTTGTATTTGTAAAATGAGTATTTGTGTTTTTCTTTAGCCAATGACTAAGTTTGTTTGCAATTCTATATAGTTTAGGTTGCATGTAGAATCATTCAACCTCGACATAATCAATCTTGCTTGTAGATTGATTCGAATCTCAAACAAATGTTCTTACCTTGAGATATTTGATTAACGAGAATCATTCAAGCTAGACATGATCGATCTTGCTTGTGGAGTAGTTTGAATCTCAAACAAGTGTTCTTGTCTTGAGATATTTGATCAGCAAGAATCATTCAAGCTAGACATGATTGATCTTGCTTGTGGAATGGTTCGAATCTCTAATAAGTGTTCTTGTCTTGAGATATTCGATCAAGTAATCCGAATCTTACTCACTTTGTAGTGATTACACATCAAACAACCTGACCAACTCGAAAATAAAGTTTATAATCTAATCCAACGTTGTTCATCTCACTCTAGTTTTAAAATTGTTCTGACAATTAAGATTATTTGATATATTTTTTTATATTTAAGTTTTTTGAGATTTTAATTTTTAATGAATAAATAAGATTTTTAAAAAATACGTTAACATATTTTTTTTATAAATAATAATATATTTTGAAATAATATAATCTATAAAATATTTAAAATTTAAATAATTTTATATTTTTTATACATAAAAAAAAGGAAAATCCAGAAAAGGAAAATGGAAATATTCTCGACTTTAAAAATTTTATCCATCATATCTTTGTCTGAAAAACAAACCAATAAAAACTTTACACGTGTATTTGTATCTTCTAAATTATGTTCTTTCATCTTGAATTGGATTAGTCATAATAAAAGTAATTAGTTTCTTCTAATTTTTTTTCTCTTCCATTAATTTTTTCACCTTTCTTTTCATTTGATTTATTTATTTATGTCGTCTTTCTTTTTTTCCGAGAGGAAAAAAAGTTCGGGAAATCTACATTAAACCAATTTTTCATATTATCGAGTACAAAATTTATTAGCTATGTTTCATTTTAATTTTGTCGTGCTAGCTTTAACTTTTCAAAGAAAATTATTAATGAAATGAAGTTTTTAAAATAGATTCTTATGGGCTCGTTTGATACTAATTTTTAGTAATGTATTTGGAACTGGTCGGGTTGGTAACCCAACAATCTTAATAGAGTTCAAAACTCAACCTAACCAATTAGATAAGTTTAGGGTGTCCGATTATCCTTTATTAAAAAAAATATATTTTAAAAAATTGTATTTATATATATATATATATATATATATATATATATATATCTCGAAGATTCCATGTTGAAGCCATTTAAAAAAAAAAATTGTTCTCAATTTTTATAGAATTAAAATAAATCAATATATTCATTTAATAATAAACAACTCTATTCAATTAACAATATTTATATTTTTCATTTATATATAAAATAATTTCTATTTAAATTATCTAATTTATTTTACTTTTCCACAGTTAAACGTTTCAATATTTTTATAAAAAAAAATCACAAATTAAAATAATATCTCTAATATTTTATCTATTTTGATAATTATTGACATAAATTTCGAAGAATTTCAAATTAAAATTAAAATTAATAGTTCATACCGTGTAAATTTTAAATGGTTAGTTTGAACATGGTATCAGTTATTAACACATCAACTTTAAATATCAGTATCAACCAAATAATAGAAACCCGATTTAAATTCTAAATATCTTTATTGAAGTTCAAATATCATCCTTTCATAATTTTATAATATATCTCGATTGTTTATATAATTTTTGAAAAAAATTTAAAAAAACATATGCCCACAAAAAATATATATTTCAAATTTATAAACTTTAACGACCCTAACTTTCTATTAAAATAGAGTCGTTATCATAACACGATGATATGAATTTATACGTTTGCATAAGAGTCTTAAAATCAAATAACGAAAAATATTTGATGCATAATAAAATAACACCGAAGAAAAGACTAAAATCGATGTCCCAGACTAACCTAAGATCTACAAAAATAAAATGCAACTACTCTAACGTAGGTTTCATGGTCCTTAACGTGATACTGCGTCGTACTCAGGAAGTGAACTATTGGAGTCTAGGAATGCAAACATATGCAGACCTATCATTTAAATCTGTATTTTCTTAGGTGATCTAGTCCGGACAAATTGGATGTATAGTATTTCTCTATACACGACCACCATATGTGAGTGTGGACCCACATGGACTTAAATGAATAACGAAAAAGAATCTAAAAATGTTTGACTTGTACATCAATCAAGGAGTTATCTTATCCATCTAAAGAAATAGTACTCTGTCGAGCACAAGAGTTGTCTTGAAGGGACAAAATAAAATAATATTTGTAATTTAAGAGAATCAATAAGGGCAAAATAGTCATTTTTACGATTTCAACAAATTTTTTAATTTTAAAAAAAAAATTAAAAATACCTTTCAAAACATGGTTAAGAAATTTGGAGATAATCTATGAGATGCCGATAGACGATAAACAAAATGTGTGTGCATGCATGTGATAGAATAGGTCAAAAGGAGACTAACAGGATAAACGAGAGCTCACCATGTGGCTGCACGTGCTACCGTGCACTTGTCTCTTCTCGGATACTCTCAGTTTCACGAGCGTATGAAGTCCACACGCCTCAGGCATCTTCTTCCTCGAGTCTCCATGAAAATTTCAAATATTTTTTGTTATTTCCTTCCATATCCCTTACGTGACACCTCGAACTAGAGTCTGTGAATCCAATGAGCTTAATTTCGATCTCTATTATACAACATATATCACAATACTAAAGCTCAAAGTTACAATTTATGGGTTGCTTTTTACCTTTTCGTTTCTTTATTGAACTCCCTCCTACGCTCATTATCAGCTATTTCGCTTCTTATGGAAAAGCGTAGATTTACTCCTAACAAATCTATAAAATTAAGTTGGAGCAATTTCCATACCCTACGGATTGAGATGTCCATTTATCCCATGGGACTGGGGTCTCGTGGGGACCTACTCCAAATGAGATAGGGAAATTTCCATTTAAACGAGAGATAGAAGATTATTATAATGTTAAATTTTGAGTTTTAGAAATTAGGTTGGTAGAACATTATATTATATTAGATTTGTATTTACATTTTTTAATACAAATTATATTATAAAATAGATTCTCCTCGGGAATCCCGGTCCCAAAAATAAACTAAAAGTTTCACGGGAATGGAGAATGAAAAGGGAGCAAAAATAGGGATAATGAAGGTTATCCCGTCTTCACCCCGCTCCAAGGACATCTCTAACTATGGATCAAGATATGGAAACTTAAATTCTCGGGTTCAACATAACATATTTCTTCAGTTTCAAGCTCGAATCCTCTCCTTCAACGCCCTATAATCTTAGGTTTTTGTTGACTTACTCACGTTAAACATCTCCTTAATGCTAACACGTTGTTGTCGTCGTCTTTTAATATAAATTTATTAATAACTACACGATTAATTTTATATATTAGTTTAACTCAATATAAATCAAATATGATTTATTGCTTCCACGACAGAGTAAATCGTTCATTTCTATCAATAGTTCTAGAGTATTCTCATGTTGTAGGAACGAAAAATTCGTCAGTTTGCTTCATATGGGTCATGTCACGTGTGTTAGCTAAGCCACTTACAAAAATGAATCACACATGGTATGGTGCTTTGTTCAACTTGATCCATTGTTTACGTTAGTACCTAGGTAAAGTGGTGTTGACCCGAACACAGAAAAATTGCATACTTTACACGCCTTTAGAACATGGGTAGAGGGTTTGGAGTGTCAACGGAAGAGATGCCGAGGCATGTCTGTTGACCAATTAGTCGACTCGAGGCTTCATTAACCCATTGTGTAATAAGGGACATCCTCTATTAGCCATTGTAGTGCCTTTAATACTATATTAAATCACTATTAAATAAATATTAATTAGAAAAATTTTTAAAATATTTTTTTATTGCAAAAATACCATAATTAGAAAATAAAATAATAATAATAATAATAAAAAAAGAGTTGTTGATGTGGGTCCTACAGTGAGAAACAAAAAGTGCAAATGTCTTTCCACGTGGCATCATGTGGACCTTTAAAGCTCTCAAAACATTCCAATATAATATAATATTTAAAAAAAGAGGAATGTTATAAATCTTACCATTTTCGTATTTAATAATATATTTATTTATTTTCCTGAAAAAAAAAAAAAACTTAAATTGTCCCTTCAATTATAAGGGTGACATTGAATTTGGGAAATTAGAAATATTAATAAATAATAATAATAATAATAATAAATATAAAATAAAAAATGCTCGATTCAAATTTCAAAAAAAAAAAAAATTATTTGAGATAGACAGACACCCTTACATTTTATGATTGGAGAGTCGAAATAGTTAAAAGATTATAAATATGTGACAATTCCCGACATGATTTTAAAAATTAGTGATTAAAATTAAGTTAAGATTGTATGGTTTGCTAAGAACGCTCCAAAATGTACTCATCATTAAAGTAAATGCACTCATTGAAATTAATGAAAAGTGGTATAGTTTGATGGTGGGGAATTGACTTTTAGCAAATTTTGACGGTTATGATGAAAAGAGTGTATATCGAGTATGTGCTCGTATGTATTTGAAAATGATTATTAGTAAAATTATTTGAATTTCTAAAACTCGAGTATAAACTGATTAGTCTCGAGTATGCTAGTAAGTTTGGTTGTAAATATGGTATTTATTAGGAAAAAAAGCTTTGATTAAACTTGGGAAAATTTTTTAAATAAAATAAAAAGGCAACATTTTTCCATTTTCAATTAATAATATTATTAAAATTAATAATATTAAAAAAAATTCGAAATACTTTTTTAAAGTGGAAAATTATACATTGATCCAATTTAAAAAAAGAAAAAAAAGAAGGGGCATTATTGGGATATGATGACCGTGAGGTACATGAAGGCTTGTTTCTATTGGTCCAGAGTGGCGCTCCGTAAAATTGTCTGCCACGAGGAGGAAGAAATGGGGCCCAGAAAAGATCACAGGCAGGTAAGCATATCTTTTTCCACAGTGTCCGGTTATGAAATTATTTGTCATTTTTCTTCTCATACTCTTCTACACGTGCCAAAATGCTCAAACATTCAAATTTTACCCCCCACCAAACCAACCTTTTTTCTAATTCTTTATAATAAAAAAAAAAAAAAAAATCAAACCTATTTTAAATTTTATTTTGACCAATCACAAATTAGCACGTTATTATTTATTTAATGAAAAAATTATATAAATCACCATTTTCAAATCAAATTTGAAGATGCAAAATGATAACTCGTAGGTCAGTTGAGTTTTGAATTTTGGAATTTATTTAAAATATTTGATTTATAAAAATAAGTTTAATTTATTATTTGTATTTTGGAATTTATTTAAAATATTTGATTTATAAGAATGAGGTTAATTTATTATTTGTTACTTCGTGTGCCGTACTATTATTTGCAGTATTTTCTCTTCATGTATGGTTTTACCTGATGCTATAGAGGATCCTACCCCTTTCAGCTTTTATACATGCTGCTAAGATGGTAGCAGCAAGAATTTTTCTTGTCGCTCGACTTCTTCCACTTTTTTATAGTAATACCTTACGTCATATAATTTGATAATAACAGGTATAATAACAGGTTATCAAACTCATATAATTTGGCCCATAGCTAGTAAAGCCCAAATTCAAAGGTTGAGCCCAAAAGCCCAATCAAGTCGAGGGTTGAACCTAAAAGTCGAATCAATTTCGTTCCATGTAACCATCTCAGTTGATAATGATTTTATATGCTGTAAGACAGACGGTTCTCATTAAGGAGGTACGGGAGACTAAAGATTCTAGGGTATATTGTTGTTCACGGATAAAGCATGTGGATAAGGAAAAACCAACTCTCATAACAAATTGATATGGTTAACATAACTCTGTTTAAAGAAGACAAGATCTATGGATTCGAGTCTAGTATCCATCTGATAATGATTTTATATGTTGTAAGACAGACAGTTTTCATTGAGAAAGTTCGGGAGGAAGCTAGGTTTAGTGTCTCCTCACGGGCACGAGAGACTAAAGATTCTAGGGTATATTGTTGTATAAGGAAAAACCAACTCTCATAAAAAAATCGATATGGTTAACATAACTATGTTTAAAGAAGACGAGATCCATGGATTCAAGTCTGGTATCCATCCGATAATGATTTTATATGTTGTAAGCCGGACAGTTCATTGAGGAGGTTTGGGAGGAAGCTTGGTTTAGTGTCTCCTCACGAGCACGGGAGACTAAAGATTCTAGGGTATATTGTTGTTTATTAGTAAAGCATGTGGATAAGAACAAACCAATTCTCATAACAAATCGATATGGTTAACATAACTATCTTTAAAGGAGACGAGATTCATGGATCCAAGTCGGGTATCCATCAGAAAATCTACCAACTCTCTTCATTTGCCCCTTCTGTATACTTCCTCACGTTTAAAATCATTCCCGAACATTCTTTAATCATTCAAAATGACTCCTAAACATACTTTAATCGTTCAAAATTACTCCCAAACATGTGCTTTTCCGCACATCGAGGCTTTGCATGAGAATTCCTCTTCCTCACCCTTTTGTAGTATCCTTTCTAGATTGAAATAAAACAGGGATGTCTAGAATCATATTGACTGTTCTTGAATTCTAAACCTCAGATGATCAACAACAACAATGAACTTCACTACCATGATATCATGAAAGAAAAATGGAAGATTCTTCTCACAGAATGAGTAAAGGAACAAAAGAAATCATTAGAAAAGCAGACATTATGAAATTAGCAAGCTAAGATTGAAATTTCATCAATTCTAAATAAATTGCATACTTTTTTTTTTTTAAATATTTAATATGCAGAAGTATTCAAATTATTCATACATTATGTGAAACGCCGCAAATTGCTGCAACTCTCTTGAATGATTCCAAGAAGCTTCTGGCCAACAAAACCAACTAATCATTGAGGCATATTCTTGTGGCTTCCATAAACCTGTAATTTCAAGTACATTCACAACTTGGCCAAAACAAATCAAAGCACAAAATGGTATTGATTTTGAAACAAATTTTCTCGAACATAAAAACAAACATGTTTGATAGCAATTTTAAACATGTTTTTGGAGTGATTTTGGATGGATAAAAGTGATTTTATTAAGATAATTTCTAAACCCTAACCTGCATAGATTCAGAAGTGAAGATGAACTAAACAATTTCGACTTGGAACAAAAATGGAAATGGAAATGGAAATGCAAATGCAGTAATTTTCTTTTGGTATGATCAAATACATGATTACGGATTGCACAGATTGTGAGAAGAAGCAAATGCAAAACCAATCCACGAAGAAGAAGATTCAACAATTTCCGAAGATAAATCACGATATGCGAAAGAAAAAATCAAATCTCCCAAACAAAAAATCGTAATTAGCAGGCTTGGTTCTACTAGAATAATCGTTTATAGATTTTAATTTTACTTACATCTCAAGCACCTCAGAAGACGACGCGAAAAAGAGGCGCGTCGGAGCCGCTTGCAGGCAGAATCTCCCAGCGGCAGGGCTCGAGGTCGTCGGAGACGGGGCAGTAACCGGTTAGGGTGACACTATCGGAGGAAGCGGAAACGGAGCCGAACTCGAAGACGGTCACAGTGGCGGCCGGTCGGGGGACTTCGACGGCACCGTTAAGGCCAGGGACTTCGGCCGGCTGAGAGACATTCTTCGGAGGAGGCTGCGACTTCGAATTGGATTCCGATGGCGCAGAACCACCTTTCCACCATGAGAGAAGACCCATCGGAAGATTTCGCCGGAGATGAGAGTGAAAAGTGGGTTAGGGTTTTGGAACTGGAATAGTGTAGAAACGGATAAAGGCTTTGGAGGTGACGCCGAAACGTTGCGTTACGTCTGATTTTCGATGGCGCTGTCTTTTATCCAAAACATTCCAACCGCCTCCTAAACTTTATTTGGTTTATATACCTTTCATCAATTTATTTAAGATAAATATTTTTAAAATTTTGTTGAGGATTATTGGGAATGAACACCGATAGACTAATTTGGGGAATGATTAGATCATGGGTTTATGACCAATATTATCTACATTGGTACAAGACATTCGAGGAAAATCGAGAGCAAAGTAATGAGAGCTTATGCCTATAGTACAAGATCTTTTGGAAAAACCTAAAGCAAAGCCATGAGAGAAGAGCTTATGCTTGATAGTTGTTTTAAAATTTTCTAGAGGATAGGATAAATGGACCTGTGACACCTGAGTAAACACCTGAGTAAACGATAAATTTTATATGAATGGACCGAGAATCTCTCGAGGATAGGATGAATGGACCTGTGACCACTTTGCTTTGTGCAATTCTATATTGAGTAATCTCTTTGAAATTTTCGTATTAAGTATGCGAGTGAAAATAAAACATGTCAATGCCAAAATGGCTTGGACAGACATAAATGAAAAATTTGCCTAATCTAAAGACCATCTATATCGTTACTATTGATCTTATTTTTTAAATATTAATTTTAGTCTAATTTTGAATGGTAGTAAATTGTATTAATTTTCTCATAATAATTTTCATTGTGAAAATATTTGACTTTTTCATCCAATTTTAAAAACAAAACAAGTTGTTAAAAACTAATTATTTTAGTTTAAAAGAACTCAGACTTAGACTTTGATAAAATTTATTTGTAAAATATAGATAAAAGACAAGAAAAAAAAAACTATAAAACAAGTTGGATCAAGTTGAATTCTCTGTAAACCAGCTTGAACCGATAATAAAGAACCCGGTTCGATTTGAGTTGGGTCAAAACCGAACTAGAGGGGGCATGCTCTAATATTTTCATTCCTTGTAAGGTTAGTGGCCAAGAGGGGGCACGCTCTGGAAATCGAAGCTGTAAGCTTCGAAACCTGATGCTACACAAGTCAAGGTTTCATTTAAACACGCTCGAAAATTGAGAGACTAAATTTATCGAACATTTGATAAATTTGAAGAACCTGCAAACACAGGTTTTCAACGCCAGAGATCGAAACCCTATATGAAGAATAGTAGTAGTAATCAACTGCAATCCCTAAACAAGGCCCTGAGGATTGATGATCAATCTTATGTAAAAAGGCTTAAAGAAACCTCAATGACATCGAGCTGGAACGTCGTTGCTGCTAAAATCAACGAGACGGAATAATTCGATTCAATCAAATCTAGTTTACTTTATTCACCCTTTTGTAGAGTCATGAATTGTTTCCTAAACAATCACAAACATTTCCAGCTAAACCTAATGGCATAAATAACCAGATATTCTGTAATCTATACTCCAAAATTTCATCTCTATTCTTCACCAGCCATCATCCAAACACAATCAAATCCCAAGATCATCGTTGTTAACCTAATGGTTGCAACCAGATTTAAACAAGGAACTAAACTAATGTCTCCATAATTTTAACTATTGCATGAAATAGAAATTTTAGTGCGGAGTGATGGTATGAGATCCCATGTCGGTTGGAGAGGAGAACGAAATATTTTTCTATAATGGTGAGGAAGCCTCTCCCTACAAACCTTTCGGGGAAGTCCGAAAGTGATAGACCAAAGAGGACAATATCTACTAGCGATGGACTTAAGCTGTTATAGATGGTATCAGAGCTAGACACCAATAGATGTGATAAGCTGAAGCCCCGAAGGGGGTGGACACGAAGTAGTGTGCGAGCAGGGAAGTTGTGCCCCCAAAAGGGGGTGGATTGGGGTGTCCCACGTCGATTGGAGAAGGGAACGAGTGTCAGCGAGGACGCTAGGCACTAAAGGGAAGTGGATTGTGAGATCCCAAGTCGGAGGATGGGGGAGAAAAGCAAAACATAATCAACAAAATCATATATCATCTCATATCAAATGCTAAACGAGAGTAGTTTGTATTGTTCCAGTACTAGAAATTTTTCTGCCAACCTCCATAGTTAAGGATATATCCCTCCTCGATGGTGGGATCAATCTTGGGCTCAAACCTCTATTCTCTACCCTTCGAAATTACGGCAATGAATTGCCTATGCTAGCAAATAATGCCCGCTTTAACCCGCTATTTATCACGGTTAGCCTCACGATTTGTTTTAAAATGTAGACAAGTTTCCACACTCTTATAAAGAATGATTCATTCCTCTCTCCGACCGATGTGGGATCTCACAATCCACCCCCTTAGGGACCACGTCCTCGCTGACACACCACCTAGTGTCTGACTCTAATACTATTTGTAACCGCTATCAGATATTTTCCGCTATGACCCACTATGTATCATTGTCCACCTCACAATTTTAAAAGATTGTCTATCAAGAAGAGGTTTTCACACCTTTACAAGGAATGTTTCATTCCCCTCTCCCACCGACGTGGGATCTCACAGAAACTACCCTCAATTTGTCATGAACCTTTAACCAGTAGTATTCATGATGCAATATTCTAAAGAAAAAAGGAGTATGGAATTTCATTGCATCAAAATGCTAGCAGATGTATCACAATTAACCAGTGGAGAAATGAAATGGTAACTTGGAAACTTGATATAACCAATAAAATGTGTAACAGGGGAAAAATGATGAAAAAATAAGACATTTCAAGATTTTCTATTACCTCTTTGACACAAAAGTTGAAGAACTTGATCTCAAGACTCCATTTCTGTTTTCTCAGATGTCATTAGTAGCTTTGGAATTTCGAAAATCCCTCTTCAATTCCCCAACTCTCTTCATACAAGCTGCCTTCGTCTTCCCCGGAAGAGCAGCTGTGATTTTCTCCCATCTCATAGGCACATCCTTTGGAAACGTCTTCAAAGCATTAAGTAATGCAATGTCTTCACCAGAACTCCAACCGGCGACCTGAGCTTCTACGGCGCCACCGGCCCGTTCTTCATCGACATTTTCAATTCTCTTATCCATCGGCTTCCTGTTCTTCAGAAATTGAGCATAAGAATCCTCATCGCCTAATTTCTTCTCTCCCATTTCCTTAGCCATCTTAATCACACTTTCCACTTTATGCCTTCCGCCAAACGCCTCTGAAATTATCTCCCACCGCCTCGGCTTCCCCACAGGATGCTTCGCCAATTGCTTCTTTAAAAGCCCTAATTCCCCTTCGTCCCATTCCGCCTCCTCAATCGCAAAATTTACTCCACTATTGCGACTCTGAAGAGCTCCATTTCTGTTCTCCATTGTTGCAGTGACTTTTTCAGCGATTTCGATTGCACCAGCGGTGATTTCCTCGGATCTACGCAGTTTTGAGCGCTTTTGAACGGGTTTCTTCTTCGCATCGTCTTCTAGTTCGTGTTCTTCGTCGGGAATTTCAACAATCGGACCACGACCGACTCGAATATCGCCGCCGGTGAGGGAAATTGGGGCAAATGGACCGAGAAGAAGCGAGAGAGAAATCCAGATGAGAAGAGATCTGAATGGTTCGAATTGGACGAATAAAATTGAGAGAATAAGAAAAACGGAAGATATTACGACAGTGATTGAGACAAAGATCTTGCTGGATTGTGATTCGTTTTGGAGCTCAGTCGCCGAAGATGGAATGGCGCGAGATTGGAAAAGGAACCTGGGTTTCGCATCCTCGTCTAGAAACTCCATTTTCGGTTCAGAGCCAATGAGGAGAATGTTTGACCATTCGAATTTATATAGGTCTGCGCTTTTACAAAACGACGTAGTTTCCTACATTACAGGTGATTTTTTTTTTTTTTTAAATTTAAAAAACATAATTTTATTTAATTAAAAAACCGGAAATGGGAAATAGGAAAATGACTCAATTATATTTTTACCCTCGAATATGCTTGGTGAAATTAACTAGGTTGAAATATTATATTATTTATTCTATATTTATATTTTAAAATTAAGTGTGCATATTTAATTTCAATAAAATTAACTTTTTTTAAAGGAAAATAATTTTATTATTTTATCTTGCTAACTAAAAAGTATTAAAATTAAAATGAAATGAATTTTAAAATAAATTAAATTAAATATAAAGCATGTTATGAAGCATAAAAATAAGTTAATCAAAAGATATTTAACTTATCTGATGTAAAGTATGCATTTTAGGGGATAAAAAGGGTCCAATTGAAATACGAAATTCTTTTTTTCAATAAAAATAATAATTATATTTTACATTTTTTTCTAACATTATTTTAAATAATAAAATTGGTTAGTTGATAAATTACCTTGTCCTATTCTATTTTCTACCGGGTCAACTTTCATCGCAGCCTTTAGTCTTAATTAAGTAATTAATATAATTAATATCTAAAATACAAAACCAAAGTCAAAGTCAAACTAAAAAATGATGAAAGTTTGTTATTTTCCCATTTATTTTAATTTACTGTAAATTAATTTTTTTTTTTTTTTTTTGAAATCAAGACCCCAATATTAATTAGATTCTTCTAATGGTACCATTTGTAATGCTCTACGCCTACCACTATAAAATATTGTCCATTTTGACCCATTAAATGTAAGCATGAGCATCACAGTTTACACATATGCGGTTTCTACATCTTTATAATAAATATTTTGTTCTTCTCTACAATCTGATATCTCATACATACGGTTATTTTTAGTTTAATTTTTTTTTGTAAGAAAAAAAGTCAAATTAACCAATTGGTAAAATTACAAATTTAGCCTCTAAACATAATCAACGTCCATATCTATTGGGTCTATGAACTTTAAGTGTCTAATAATTTTCTAAATTTTCAATTTTGTGTTAACTATTTTCGAAACTTTAAAAATATCTAATAAATTCCTATAACTTTAATTTTTGGCTCCAGAGACCTATGACATATATTAAAAAAAAACATTTTTTAAAAAAAAGTGTTTATTTATTTACTAAATAAATATATATATAATCTTAATTCTCAATCTCGTTTAAGTTAATAAAAAAAAATTCATATAACTCTCTTTCACATCCGGGTTTAAACACGGTAAGCTCCAGTCACAAAAGTTAAATGGGTATCTTTAGTCTTCCTTTTATCTCGTGTTTATATGTATAATTGAATAAAACGATAACAAAAATAATATTACCAATTTTACATACGTGGTGAATAAATGAATATAATGGGATTGGAGAATAAAATAAAAATAATAAAAACGACGCAAATATTTAATTTATTATACATTTCAAAAATTACATACACCCAAACAAATAATACTATGATTATACATGATTCAAACCCAGAAAAAAAAAAAAAAAAAAAAAATCCCTGTGGGATATTTATTTCCAATCAAAATAACTTTTAGAAATTTTAAAAATGAAACTATGAAGAAAATAATAAGAAATATTTAGATGATGATTTAATTAACTTGAACTCCAGTGTCATAGATATCTCCAGCCTTCCAGTCACGAGGAATATCATTAATGGGGACGATCCACTGCTCGTCTCCGTCCTCGTTCGTTAGCAACATTCGTAACGACAACGGTCCCCTCGGCGGCGATGCTGTCGTCCACACGGTACCGTAGCTCCGATCTAATAGCTTGCACACGAAGTTCTTCGTCTGTAAATTTTACCGATAGCTCATGATTTTAATAAGTTTACTCTTATGGAGTTGGAAATTAAATAGTTTAGGCTCTATTTGATAGCGTTTAAATGGTTACCTCGCAAAGTTGAACCGCGGTGATATCATTTTTGCCTTGTTGAAACCTTATGACAAAGGCCAAGTAATGAGGAGCGTTGCTTGCCTCATCGATCTTAATTGTTATGTTTTTGTATGGATAGCTACAAGCGACTCTGTTCAATAACCAGGAAATAAGGTTAGAATAAACCGTAAGCCTAATTCTCGAGAAACTTTTTATGAGTATTTACGGTGCTTAAATGTATATATTAAACTTCTCCAGACTTATGTAGAAGATTTGTGAATAAATATCTCCTAAAAAAATCTAGAAATATCTTAAAATTTCCTTGAAATATTTTAGATTCAAGAATTACATAAGAAAAAAATCTTTTTGTTCGGGCTTCAAAAAAAGGTGCAAAAAAAAAAAGTAACGAGGCTTAGTATGTAACAGCTCAAGCCCGCAGCTAGCAAATATTGTCCTCTTTGGACGTTTCCTTTCAAACTTCCCCTTAATGTTTTTAAAATGCGTTTCCTAAGAAAAGATTTTCACTCTTAAAAAGAATGTTTTGTTCCCATTTCCAACCGATGTGGAATCTCGCAATCCACCCCTTCGGTGCCGAGCGTACTCGCTGACACTCGTTTTTCTCTCCAATCGATGTGGGATCTCACAGAGTGAAGAAAACAGTGTTCTTCAAAGTGTCGATCGGCGTACTTTCTTAAAATATATATATATTTTTTTTTTCAATTACTAGTTTCTTCACTTTTGAGCTAATTTCTTACCCAAAGAGAGAAATCATCAACTAGAGGAAAAATTGTCCCACAGCTCGTGATTGTCTCCTAATAACTATAAATGGTGTGGATTCAAAAATTCTCGATTTCAAGATATTTTGTAATTTCTCTCATATATTCAATAATGAAAACGGTTGATCACGTTGTGGCAGTCTCTTTCAAATATTTTTTCAGGAAGAAAAGTCGGGTATCTTTTTAATTTTCTTTTGATAAATTTTGTAGATGAAAATTAAAATTATTGTTATTTCGATATAGCGAAGAAAAAAAAACTAACCTTTTGTATTCAATGTCAATAACACCAAGGGCTAACAAAGAAGCAGCAGCATCAGCGGTTTGAGCCAAGCCAACGTAGGCTCTTCGGGTCATTATAAAGTCGCCTGGGCCTGACCCTTGATCGGTTATCACCACCATGGCTCCTTCCTCCGAGCACAACTCACTGTCTACGCACCTTATCTGTTCATGCATTTTACTTCTTTTAACAAAATATTATATTCAATGTACAAAATTTGAAAAATTATGATGATTGATTGAATTGAGACATTTGGATTATAAATTTAAGTTATTTATTTAGTAATGAATCATACTCAACTATAAATATATTGGGTCGGGTTGGTTTAGGTAGTTTATATCATTAACTCAATTTTTTTTAATAAAAACAAAACTTTAGTATATAAAACATCTATTTATTTAGTTTTATTTATGTCACCTGGTAGCAAGCTCCACAACCGAGGCCATCTCGATAAAGATCAGAGGCAGTTGCAACATCTCCACCGTTGATTGTTGCTCCAAAAGTTCCATATCCACACGCTCCATCTGCAAAAAAAAAAATATATATATATATACAACAAAAAAGTTTAGTTTCAAAATCTTTAAATTTGTGTATATTTAATGTTTAAACTGAATTGTTTTTATTTATTTATTTAATAAGACTTTGATTTATTCAATATTTTGGAGGATTCACAAAATTTAAAGTTGATAAATGAAACATTTGTTTAAAGTTCATAAATCAAAGAGACACAAGTTTGAATTAACCAATGTGAGAATAAGAATGAGCACTTACGGTCCGTTCCTTGTTCCTCTGAATTAGGGTAATGGGCAGCTCGAGAACGAGTGAAACAGTCATTACACGTGGCACTCTCCGAGACCCTTTGCATGAGAAGCAAAGTTATTACGAAAACAGAAACCGAAGAGAAAGAAGAGAGAGCCATAATGAAATGAGTAGCAGAAGCTTTAAGAATGAGAAGGGAATTTGAAGATGTGGTGATGAATTGAAATGGTCAGTGTTTTTGGAGTATTTATAGTGAAATTTGGGTCATTCCTATCCGATTTCCTTCGGCTTTCGTTGGGCATATATATATATATTTTCTTATGCCGAAGAATTTGAATGTAATTTAAAAATGGTTAGTGGAATTGTGTTGGTCTTAGCCTTTTTCCATATTTACCCTTTACTGCTCCATTTGAATTCCTTTTTGGGTGTTGGTGGACAAGAAACAAAGACCACTTTCCCACCATAAAGCATTACTTCTTTTGTTAGTGATTATAATCATTAAAAGACAAAAGTTGACGTTATGACACATTTGTTGTATTTTCAATCTTATTAAATATGGTTTAATGCCTAAACTAATTCTGTCACCGTCCTAAGTTTCTTATGGATTGATCCTAAGTTTCTTATGGATTGATTCACTCTGTGTAGATTGATTGTATGCAGAAAGCCGGCAATCGTGTCAGCCTTCTCTTCTGATATCTCCAAGTGTTGTCACCAAAACCTTCCCCGATTGACAAAACGTCCACTACTAACACTTGAAAAGACTCGTTTCAAGGTCTTGTTAAACATTTCAAAATTACTCTCAAATCTATTAAAACCTTATTAGACAAATAGTTAGATTCTTTCAAACTTAAATGAGTAAGCCTTCTACTCACTCCTTTTAGATTGTCGTCTCAAACTTTTCATCCAACATTCTAATGAATTTCTTAATTTTGAAAAGTTTATACAAAATCAACATTGGCAACTAAGCTCTTCCTAAAATGGAAAATTCCTCGATAACGTTGCTAGTACCCAATAAACTCATATTGGCCAAAGTGAAAAAGAGAAATGGTAGAGAGATTCAACATGGTGCTTACTAAACCTCCGTAATATCTAACAAGTCGAGTCTTAATAATTTAAACCAGGGTGAATATTAAAAATATATTAAAAACAATGACCGGTAAAAGAATACATCAGAAATAGAAAGATTAAGCATGTATTAGACATAATTTAAGTTAAACATAAGTCAAATAATTGGGCCATTCGGATTGATTATGATATAAGGTAATTAAGATTAAGATCGATCTCTTTCAGCTGCCTTTCTCCCATTAAAATAAAAAATATATAAAAAAAAAATCCTTTTGGGCAACATCTTCGAAGTAGTTCATATCAAGAGCGTGAGAAGTTAAGACTTTAGGATAAGTTATAGCCTAGAATTGCAATTATTTGATCAAGACAGACAAAATTGAACCGAACCACGGAGGAGGCATTGACTCACCTAAAGAACTTCAAAGGGTTTTTTAGTAAGAAAATACCCAATTGAATTGGTTTGCCTAATATCAGAAAAAAGTTTGGTGGTTTTGCACTGAAAAGGTGTTGTAAAATGTCTTACTTTTCACATCCTGCATTGAGAGTCTGGTTTCCACTAGATCAAATTCAGATCAAATGCAATATCTTTGTATTTTCAATACTCGAGTTCGATATTATTAATATATATGCCCTTGTGCCCCGACACCGTCTTTCTAGTACCAATAAGTCTTATAACTTGATATCAAACAAACTTAAACTCGGACATCAACCAAACTGCCTATAGAATGACTAGACTCGACAATCCTAACGACTTATTTACGGAGAGTTCATGTTCAACTATCTCAATGCAAGCATACGAAAAAATGTTAATGAAAGAAAGAAGAAACAACCCCTCAATAATTTTCGGGATTCATTAAATCTTGAGCACATCTAGGTCTCAATGGGGGTAGAAATTAGCAGCCTACTACTACTTGTAAAGAAATTATAGGCATTTGAAGAAGGCCAAGATTGACCTTTTTTTAGGCATATGGAATTATGCTATGCTGGTTGACAATTAAGAAAGGGCTAGAAAAGGACGGCAAAGAACTTTTTGGCGCCGACAGAGATTTGCAATAGAAGGGAGGCTAAGACTGGAGAGAAGAAATCCATCATCATTCATGACATGGAATCCATTATGGAGTATTTTATTCCACCCTATCATAGATTCCTTGCGTCTCTTACCTGTTTAAGTGGAAAATGAAATCCAAAAAGAAAATTCCTCTCCCTTGTCCAAGCAGGTTCCGATCCCTAATGTTTGACTCTTGAAGATGGTAGAGAAAGAGTTCCAAATTTATAAGGAATACATCTAATAAGGAATACATAATTAGAAGCTTTTCGGGGAAACCAAAGGTAAAATCATGAAAACTTATGTTCAAGGTGAATAATATCATATCACAGTGGAGAGTCGTGGTTTCTAGCATAGTATCAGAGTCATGCCCCTAACTTAACCATGTGAATAGAATCCTCAAATGTCGAACAAAGAAGTTGTGAGCCTCAAAGGTGTAGTCCAAAGTGACTCAAGTGTCGAATAAATAATGTACTTTGCTCAAAGGCTCTAAAAAAAGAAGTCGAGCCTCAATTAAAAAGAGACTGTTAGAAGGTTCCATATGCCTCTAAAGAGGCTCTACGAAATACTTTATTCCAGAGGAGGATTGTTGGGAGGAAGTCCCACATTGACTAATTAAGGAGTTGATCATGAATTTATAAGTAAGAAATACATCTCTATTGGTATGAGGTATGAGGTCTTTTGGAGAAACAAAAAACAAACAAAATCATGAGAACTTTGTGCTCAAAGTTGACAATATCATACAATTGTAGAGAGTCATGGTTTCTAACGCAAACTATTGTAGATATATAATTCAACTTGTTATAGAGCATGTGTGCCGTTGATCAAAAGATTAGAAATTCAAATCTTCTCATTGGTTAGAATTTTAAATCATATTAAAATCATATTTTAGTTCCTATAATTTAGAATGGCTGGGTTAAAGTCCTACTTTGGGTAAATCTTAATAGTAGTCCCCATCTAAACCTAAGGAAAAAACAAAGCCACCACGAACAACTAGAAGGAGAGGTGACATAAGTTCCAGAATTAATCATTTCCTTTCTTACCCAAAACAAGGAAGGACAAAAGGCACAAATCAAGCAAAAATCGGAGACTTGCAAGAAAGAGGAAGGGACCTAATCTAAGAAAAACAAGCTTTACACTCATATACACCAAAATTTGATCATATAATCCTTACCATTGCATTAAGAAAGATTTTCTGGTGCAGTTTTTACCTGTCCTTATCAGGACCATGAGACTGAGTCAATCTCATCCCTTGCAGATTTATGTAGTTCAAGCCTTTTGATACATTGCTGTCGCCTTTCCCTCAAAGCAGGATCTTCATTAAGAAGAGCTGCAAGTTGATTACCCTACAAAACAATCAAGCAGTAGCATAAAACGTATTTCCAAGTGATCAAAAATGGGCTTTCAGCTATAAGTTCAATACCTTCATTTGTCCCAATTGCACATAAAAGTAATCTAGTATAGATCGCTTTGCCTCCCTGACTTGACAATGAACAACAGACTTTGGAATACTGTTCCTCAGTGTCTCAGACACCATCCTGATATAAGAGGTAATATTTGATGCTATCTGGTGGAAATGTGTCTCCGCATACCTATCTATGGAAGCTGCAGCTGGTGGGATTCCTCCCTTTTCATCATCCTGTAGGAGCCTTCGAAAGAAATCGACTGTTATGTAGGAGGATTCCATGTCAACCAATCGTAAGGTTGTCGTTTTACTATCTTCTCGAAATCTCTCTAACGCTTCGTTTGCAGCTCTTGAAACTTCAGCTTGGAGAGTGGGAAAGCGCTTCAGCTCCTGTTCCATTTCAAGACATTAGCTCAGATGATTCTATGGTTATTCATTTAGCATTACCAGAATGTAACATTTGTTGACTTAGACCTGAGTTTCTGCCAGTGATCTTCTAACAAGTTCCTTCAAAATGGAATGAACCTGCAAGTACCAGAGGGACAAGTTTCAGAATAGGACTAAAAACCAATGCATGTTTGATACGCTTAAAATAATCCACTGCTTTACATGCACACAAATACAAGGTATAATCAGATAGAATACAACAAATAGGGCATTAATGAAAGAACATATTTTTACTATTTGATAGTCAATTACGTAGTTTACCATTAAATTAACAGCACGTATTTTCTCATGCCTTACTTGTAAATAAAATCATTCCAATTACAGCATTGGAAAACCAGGTGGCACTTACAGCATCTACTGAAGCTTCAGCTGGACCTCTAAAATAATTGACTGCAACTTCAATAAGGCGTCGATAACCATGCTCCGGCGCAATCAGATGAGGTTGGTATCCATCAGCCTCCGATATCACTTTCCTCACATTTTGCAGTGAAAGGTAGCGATCAAAGGGAAGCCTTCTCAGAGCATGAGGGAGCTGATTATCAAAAACACTACATATCCGATCACCACCAGGTCGCCTAAGATTTAAAGAAAAATAGTTATGAGAAAAACACAACTAACCATAATCCTAGTCCAGCTATGTAGTTGAAGAAGATAACATCAAATATAAAGTGAACCTTTCATAAGTAATATTAAGTTTACTAGAAAAGTAAAAGCCTGACAGCTATAAAAATTTAGTACGTCATGCAGAAGATAACAGAAACATGCACAACAAAAAACACATATATAATTGCCTCGACAAGCCTGCACATCAATGAACAATGAAAGTCTTGGTAATACATACATATTGATTATCAAACAGAACTTGATCAAAACGTTTTTGCTGATAAAAATTTAATAGAGAGCATATATTGTATACCCCCCATGGAGATGATCCTTGAACACCAGGTCGAAAGCACTGCAAAGCTCTAGGATAGTATGTAAATGAGCCTGTTATGTGTCAGACAAATGAATTAATAGCAAAGAAAATTAGATCTGAGTTATAGACAAGAAATAAAAGATTACCCCAGAATCAATTGCAACAGGCTTCCCAAGCTGATGAAGCTCAGCTTCAATTTCGTCTATGCTTTTGTTAATCAAGCATGCAATGCCTGGCATACGTGTTTTTATCAGAGACTCTAGGTGCTGAAATCATGTCAATTTGAGATTGTTATTTATGATGCCGATAGGAATAAAGTGAATAATGAATTAATGATCAAGTCAGCATGTAAATGCATCTCAGCTCAACCTTTGAGAGGAGTTTTGCTAGATGCTCTGACCCCATTTTGCCAGCCAAGTGTCTGTAGTCAACACTAGAAGCAAAAAATTCACGTTCCCTTCGCCGAGCAATAATCATGTCAATATTCTTATTGATATCAGCTTGAGAACGATTGACAACTCCAACCCAAGGGTGATGAAGTCGATAGGACCTTCCTTCAAGAACCTTCAAAGAGCAATTTTGAGGCAGATGGAGGAATGATAAGGGATGCAGGAAAAGAGAAATGGAGGATCACAAAGTTATCTATCAACACATATGAATGGTCAACCCAAGGGTTTGTGGCATCATCTATCAATTATTAAGAAGTATTCTGATCCTGATAGAATATCAATCTCTTCCTAAATAGAAATGATGTGGAGTGGAGAGAACTCAGAACTTAGTTATTCAACAAGTTCACTTTCACAGAAGATATGAAAAAATCTTCAAAGCTGGCCATCAGGCATCCACCAGAATCTCCTCTAGCATTTGTAAATCAATGCTATATTATTAATAGTTATTGGATAAGGAATAGAATAATGCCGATGGAAATTAGCAAAATGATTAAAGTTTGTGGACATTATAAGGGATGGTTTTGTGAACCGTCATTAATTGATCACCTAAACGAAACAATAAAAACGCCCAAATCATTTTTCCTATTTAGCTAGAATTAGTTTAGTTAAAGAGTACGGTTAAAAAGGCATATGCAATGATAAGATTATTGCAATACCATCATTTCAATGATTGAAATAGAAAAAACTTAAGCACACTGCACATATTTACCGTATAATACGTGCCTGCTATATATCATGTCAATTTAGAACATTTTAAAATATCAATTATAAATAACTTTCTGTCCGGTTAGTAACATAACTATATACATCTCACGCAATGCCCTGCTTTCTCAATATGCTTTTTCGTTCCCATAATGGTGTAACCAGGTATCTTCCTTGCACTCCATGTTTAATATTTCAATTGTTTTCAACTGATTTCGGCCTTGGTGGGTTTTGGGTCTAATTTACCGTGCATTAAATTAGGAATCAGTTTTGAAGGGGTATATTCCTAAAACCTATTTGAATGGGCTTAAATTCATTCTAGAATTAATTACATTTACAACATTTCTGGCTACAACACATGTGGTGCTTGATATTATTGTAAATTTTTATGAAATAACGTCAATAGAGAAATCTCAATGAATCACGTCATTTTAGAACCCAATAAATAAAGTTGCATCATTCGATGGGCAAGTGATCACTAAAATATAGAGTTGAACACGTAAAAAAAACTAGGTCCTTACTTCCAAAGCATTTGTTCCTTTATCCATCAAATCAAGCTTTGTCAACACCCCAAATGTCCTTTCACCTAGGAAATAACAGAGAGAGAAAAACAGATATAAGTATGCATATAAGACTGCATAATTCATTCATAACTGGAGACATCGGCAAAAAAAAAAAAAAAAAAAAAAAAAAAAAAAAAAAAAAAAAAAAAAAAA